>NC_085874.1:44612754-44627754 GCF_034702125.1 Engraulis encrasicolus | reverse complement strand
ACTTATGCAGGCATTAACATTGTATGTATTAGTGCTAATAGATGTATCCCTAAAATAAAGTGTTGCCATAAAATTGTATTGTTCCCTCTAATTTACTGCTTTATTGTGCTCTACTCTAATGTGCTATTTTCACAACCAAAGAACTGGAAGCGCTGTAGGCTACTGTTTGTGTTTAAGTGAATTCCTCGTGAAAGCCGAAAGCCCAACTAGGAAACTCTAACTCCCATTGTCATTGTGACAGCAGCACTCCACAGCACACAAGTCAACACTGCACACTGAGCACAACAAAATTGCATTCATGCCTCACCCTTGCAAGGGGGCAACCCCCAATGGTGCCCGAAAGAGAGCAGTGTGGCAGGACGGTACCATGCTCAGGGTACCTCAGTCATGGAGGAGGATGGGGGAGAGCAGGGATATTGCATCTTGTCCCAATTCTGAATTTTTTCACTTTTGTCCAATCAGGGGGCCCCTGGCAGGTGGGGGCCCCTAGGCTGCAGCCATATCTAGCCTGTGCATTAATCCGGCCCTGGTTATGAATCATCCACAGTCACATAGAGGAAGTAATGCAGTGACCATCCTATTTGCATACCGATATGATGAATGTTGTAAATTCACAAAACTTATTTTACACTTTGCAAGGTCATGCACCTTTTGATCGCTTTGAGATAAAAATCCCTGAAATATGAATCACATTATGCATTATGTATTATGTAAATGAGGGGTGACGTTCTGTTGCTTGACTTTCTAATGTTTAGTTAAACAAAAAAAAGTGCTACGGCTATTATATTACATTACTCTTTGCTTTCGCTTTGCTAGTAAAAAAATGTTTTAATGGTAGTGGAAAGGTAGCAAAACCATGGTCAATTTAACTTAAAAATATCTGTATGAATGAGCCCTATAGAAGGCAGTATGGGAATAAAATGGCAGTAAGTAACAGAAAAAAATGATAATAAAAAAAATGAGCATGGTGCAACTTACGAAACATGTAGCCTACACAAATTTCTCTTAATTCTCTGTTAGAAAGGTTTGCCAGTGAGGTCATTGTGTCTGTGTGTCAACAAAGAGTGTAGAACTTGCAAAGAGCCCCCAATTGTTTGTTTAGCGTAATTAGTCCGTGGGAAGCTTAATTACAGTCAGCCAAGCGTTCTCAAAATGGCTCCATGCCCCCCACTCATGGCCCTCACCTTCAATTGAGGAGGCATGACTGTTGGAACAGATTGCTTGCGGGAGACAAAAGCTGAGGAAATCCTGCTGGACTGTACAGACAAAAAGCGGCGAAAGATTGAATATTTTAACGTTCAATCCTAGGGAGCAAGCAACCAATGTCGTGTTTAGCAAATGTATGTAGACATTGCTTTGGTTACTGCCTCCTAATGATATCCTCATCCAATGATATCCTCCTTCCACTATCCTACTCATCCCACAGTGGGTCAGTTTGAAAACAGATTCATTAACTAGTACTTTGCAAGTTGTCAAATATGTCAACCAGGTAATTGTCGTCTTTATGCTGTCATGTCCTTCAAACCACCCGGCTAATGGGCTTAGGAGGTCAAAGAGCTGACCGCTAACCCGAGGGCTGGGTCAGTCCTTGTCCTCCTGACTGGGTCAAAGTGTCCTTCTGTTAACCCCTTTGTGCAGCACTAATGGCTCTCTGTAATGTCTTGGCAATGTCGTTATGATGTAGTTAAGAGGAGTACCATCACAAATATGTGATTAGAATTTTGCCCAAATTTTGAGTTCTCATTATGATGTCATAATGTCTTTGCGAGATTTTTAACACAGACGTCTATAGGAGCTGTAGAGTGTTCCAGTAAAATTCTAGAAGAACCTCTAGAAATTCCTTACTCCTCAAAGGGTTAAGTATTTTCAGCAAGTGAATAGGGTCGGCGGCAACCCCCCGCTGCAGTAAGAGGCTACGAAAACTAATTAATACACAACGAGACCACGACAATCAGATCAGGTTTACAATTGGGCAGTCATGGGTGAGCGGTTAGGGCGTCAGACTTGCATCCCAGAAGTTGCCGGTTCGATTCCCGACCCGCCAGGTTGGTGGGGGGAGTAATCAACCAGTGCTCTCCCCCATCCTCCTCCATGACTGAGGTACCCTGAGCATGGTACCGTCCCACCGCACTGCTCCCCATGGGGTGCCACTGAGGGCTGCCCCCTTGCACGGGTGAGGCATAAATGCAATTTCGTTGTGTGCATTGTGCAGTGTTCACCTGTGTGCTGTGCAGTGCTGTGTCACAATGACAATGGGAGTTGGAGTTTCCCAATGGGCTTTCACTTTTTCGCTTTCACGCTTTCAATTGACTTTTTGCAAAAGGAGATTGAGAAGCCTGGAAAACATGCTCCTCGCTTGGCGTCTTTGGTCTCTCTGTCTCTCCTTACCACAACGGCCGTTTGTGTGCAGCATAAAAAAGGGAGGGAGATCACAAAGTATCTGAGGCGACCTTGCAGGTGTATTCTCCTAGTACAGATGTCACATTATTCACTGGAAAGAGCTCAGTGACGGGAACAGAGTAACCAGAAACAGAAGGAAAAACGTTTTCTCTAGGGATTATAATTATTTTTACACCCTCCTCAAGACGATGGCTGGTGAGCCAGATGAAAACATGAAAATATTGCTCGGAACAGATAGTTGAGGGCTGTGGGTGGAACCACACTGTTGTCGTTATGGTTCAAATTGCCTCTGCACTGCCTTCGCCAATGCTATGACCAATAAAATGACCATTTTTTGTTAAGCTGGGCTTACACTGTGCGACTTTTGCCACGATTTTGCCCCGATTTGGCACTCGCGCTACTTTTTGGGAGTCGGGCCGATTTCTTGCTCAATCGCAGGTCAATCGTGAGTCTCGCATCGTGCAATCGCGGGGTCGCAAGAAAATCAAAACTGTTTGAAATCCTGGTCGTAAATCGCACAGTTAGAGCAGTGCTACGACCTGATTTGACACTTCCCATGCACAAATTAATAGGGCCGTGCGATTTGCTGTTGAGCGCGACCTCATCTCCACATCAGGTGCGCATGTTCCCTCCTCTGCAGACCGGGGAAACATGCCTGTCGCGTCGGGCAGTGGAAGCATTTGGCTCGCATCCGACTGTCGGCTCATATAGTGTGAGGACGTGAGTCGTGAGATGTGAACTTTTAAATAGTGCAATTCCATCGTGCAGTGTGAGCAGGAGCTTTATACCCACGAGCGAAAATATAGCACAGTGTATGCCCGGCTTTAGGCTTAGTCATTCAGCTGTCTCAACCATTCTGCCAAGGCCTGTCCCAAAGATTCGAACCGATCTTACAAGAACAAGGGCTTGACCAACTTGCCAGTCAAAAATATGGTTTGATCACCAAGCAGGTTTGTCTAGTAATGTTTACTAGGAGGTCTATACTCCAGAAAATAAACGAGATATACAATATGTACGTAATTTAAAGTGTTGATGCTGTGAAGGTTTGTTCTGTACCGTCCATTATAAAGAGCTGATTCATGGTACATTCTCTTTTCAGTGTGTATGTACCAGTTGCCAACTGCTGTGGCAGCCGTGCACTATATCTGTGTCGATGGGAATACTGCACGTGCAAATGATGGAATATTACACTTTCATCCATGGCCAGGGCTCTTGATTACTTTATTCCATATTCTAATATGGCTAGTAAATATGAATCTTACTATCCAAACATACACTCGTCGAAGTGGCTAAGTACACAGTCGAAGTGGCTTTTAAGTTTTCTTTTCTGCCAGCCAAACTGATGTTTTCACACACAGTTGGTTGGCTTGGCTGGTGGGGGTTAATTCAGAACATTCAACTATAAAAAAGATTTTTAAAAAATGCTTTTATTGACTTCAATGAGTCTGACTGGTATCAGCACTATATACTGCAAACGCAATCTGCTGATAATGTTGTGAATAATTTCACATTTTCACCTTAACAATTTCACTGTATTACCTTATCAAATTGACCTGAAAGAACACACAGGAAACAGAGGTAGCATTTAAAATCTGCAAGCAGATTTTATTGTTTAACGGCCAGAGGAGTTACTGCCTGGGAGCAGCAACAAAATCCCAAAGTGTATACAGAAAACAAACCTATTTAAAACAGTCCCAGTCCCCCCAGTCCATGACGTCATCTTTCCTATCATGAATATGTAAAAATATATATGAGAGTCAAATATGGTCTTGTCTCTTCCCTGTTCCGTACTGGCCCCACTGGCGTCGGTCTGTGATGGATAGTTCCACATAGCCTAAACAAGGTCATAGTTCAGCAAAGTGGTCTGGGAGAGAGAGGGAGAGATGTCTCTGAGACGTCACATAAATCAATGAGCAAGGGAGAGAGAGAGAGAGAATAACAGAGAATAACAAGAATCACATTGTATATTTTCAATAATACATGTATAAATGCAGAGAATTTCTTAACATATGTCCCATGTTTTGAATTCCTCCAGGCTGGAGCACACTAAGGCGGTGATCCTGCCAGAGCTGGTGGAGCTGGCGCGGGACGAGGGCAGCACGGTGCGCCTGGCCGCCTTCGACACCATCATCAACCTCCTGGAGATGTTTGACAGCGGTGAGCGCGCACATGCACACATGCACACATGGAACTGTACATATGCAGGCAGTGCCACGCACGCATGCAGGCACACACACATGCACCCACGTGGGCTTGCACACACACACACACACACACACACACACACACACACACATGCAGACACGCACGCAATCTACAACACACACTCCAGTCCACACACAGACACACAGACACACTCACCACAGACACACACACACAGACACACACACACACACAATGTCTTTCTCCTCCTCCTCTCTTTCTCTCTTTCTCTCTCTCTCTCTGTCTCTCTCCCTCCTTGTCTCTCTCTCTCTTTCACACACACACACACACGCACACACACACACACACACACACGCACACACACACACACACACACACACACTCACACTCACACTCACACAGACACACTGACAGAGTGAGTGAATGGCCCGTGTCCGAAGGCAGCCGGTGACAGTGTGGAGGAGAGGGAGAGGAAGGATGCGTTTCAGCTCCGGGGCAGCGTGAGTAACACAAGAGACCCCGAGAGGTGAGAGAGTGAGAAGCAAGCAAGCTGGCCATGGCCAGCCCAACGCACATAGTGCTCCCCTCTGCCCCCCCCCCCCCCCTCCACATTAATCACTATTCTGCAGCGTGTGTGCGGACAGTGTTATTTATAAGCCCCCATCAACCGGGAGTGGTAGTAGCGTAGCGGTGGCCGGATGCCGTCTCTCTCTCAGATTCAGCAAGCCAAGCACGCTGCAGCTGATAAAGGTCCCTGATGCCCACGGAGTTTACATATAACAGGGGTCAAAACTGACTTCAGATCAGCACTGGGGTTATAAATACTGTGCACATGGGTCCGCATAATTAGCCTCGCGCACCATCCTACGTACTTCCGCCAAGACACTTGGCTTCGCACTACGTCTGATACCTGTCCTCCGTGGAGCGATGTTGACCGGCAGGATTTTCGCCGGTGTTCTGACAAACGGTCCAACATTGTAATGTTATCCTATGGTAGGATGTTCTGTCAGACATGTCTGTTAAACGGTCCTACATCGCCATAGATAGACGTCAGACATGTTTGTTCAACAACTTATAAGTTAAATCCTGATTTTTCCGAAAATGCCCTTCCTGCTTCCTGCAATCGCGTCAGATCAAACAAAGTCCAGACCATGAATATGAAATGGAAATGGTAGTATTATGGGATGGTCAGGACCAGGCTACCGCATAATATCACTGCACGACAAAATCTAGAGTAGAGCAGTGGAAAGGCTGGGAAGATCATTGGACACAAACAGCTGCAACTTTCACATGTCTTTCACACGCAAGCCCTAACAAAGGTGGCCCATCAAGTCTACACATCTGAATCTGGACCCCACTCACCCTCTCTTCGCTGTGCTTTCCAGTTGCTGCCACCTGGACGCGGACTTAAAGTCCCAATGCCAAGGAAGAATGGCTACAAGCGACCATTTGCTTTATCAGCTGTTGCCATTCTAAACAAGGAACTTATTATAGTAACAGAGTAGATAAGCTGTATGTGTTCCTCAATAGTCTTTTACCGGTAATATTTTAACTTTGAATTTTGTACAGTAACACAGTGCATAACTCAGTGTAGAAAGCTCTGTTTGCACCTCTTTAGCAGTAGCATTGTACATTTTAAATGGTGTTCAATATTTAACTGGGTGACATGGATAGAGGAATAGGATTTGACTGTATTCCACAGTTTTTATATTGGCGTTTATATATACCATTACACAGATAAAACATGTTGCACACGGCTCACACATGCATGATTGTCCCTGATGCCAACAAGGTTTACATAACATTGGTCCAAACTGACTTCAGATCAGTAGAGCCTGGGTTATATATACAGAGGGAGCTGCACAATATTGCAAAACAAAATGAGGGATGTGATTATTGTATTTCACACATGATTGTCACACATTGGTCTTACCATTCAGTAGTCTTCACCGCTAGACCATAGACTTAAACATGCTTTACAATATGCACTTTAATGTCTTGTATCTCATGATTTACCCTTTGGCCCTAGTGCATTAAATATGCTGTGCATTGTTAAAGTGTTGTGTGTATGATGTGCTGTGGGTGAAATCCTGGTGATTTTCTCTCACCCGTCTCTCACAGCCCTCTCCCCCTCGCCTGTAGATGATCGGACACGCGTCATCTTCCCGCTGGTCAAGACCTTCTGCGAGAAGTGCTTCAAGGCCGACGAGGCAGTGCTCGCGTCACTGTCCTTTCAGTATGGCAAGCTGTGTCACGGCCTCTCAGGTGAGAGGACAGAAGTCTGCTCTGGTTTTTCCTACGAGTTCACCTTCTGTGTGCTTGCTTTCCATTAGGCACACCTAGGAAATTGCCAAGGGACCCGACCAAATCGGTCCCCTCTAGGGGCCCCAACTGTCACACCAGTCGTCGTAACCACACAAAAAAGTAGGCTTGATCTTAATTTGTCACTTATGTAAAGTAGTCGAAGACATATATATGAGATAAAACACTAAAACAGCACCAAAACACAGAATTGTATGTCAATATAAAAACTTTTGAGGGCCCTGTGCTTATATTTTGCCTAGGGCCCCAAAATGGCTAGATTCGCCCCTGGTTGCAATATGACCGGCAGTAGAACTAAAGATACTTGTCTATGGAGTGGTTCCCAGCCTAGGCTGCAGCTACACAGGAAATGCTGCAGTGTTAATGAATCACATTAGAGCAGTGTTTCTCAACCTTTTTTTTAGGCGAGGCACCCTTTCAATTCATGAAAAATCTCAAGGCACTCCAAACCAACAAGCCGTAACATGGCATTGCATCCGATACCACAGACGCATAGAAAAGTAACACATTTGTAGACGTCACACAACCTATGTTCGAAGTTGCAGCTTTATCTCAGACAGGCTATGTGTAGGCAATACTGGGGCAACCTACATTTACTTTATTGCGGGTAAATGGTAGATGAAAGATTCCACCGACTAAGCATTAATTTAGACAAATATGTACCTATTATATTACATTATTTATTTATTTATTTAGGTAAATTTCCCATACCGTCAGCCATGTTTCTGCGGCACCCTGGTTGAGAAACACTGACATAGAGAGTAGGGCCAACACTAATTGTTAAATTTTATCTGTAAGTGTTGTTGAAATATACTGTACGCTGCAAAATTTCCTGTTTATGAATTTGGTGTGCCAGCAACGATTTTACCTAGTTGATATTAATGTCTTGGAGTATGTTTGTGCAGCTTTTACTGTGGTTGGTCACTCCAAATTAATTGCCTAAAGGTCATGCAAGGTAACCAGGCTGCGCCCTCCTAGTGACGCAACACTTTCGGCGGCGATCGAATCGCGATTGCAAGTCTATGATAATTAGGCAACATGCAAGGAGCTTTAGATCAAACAACTATTGAAAACCAATTACCTTTAGACTTACTATAGTCAACGTTTGTAGAGACAGTTATAGACTTTATTTGACTGCTCTATTTACTGATACTATACAATTACAGTGGAAGCAGTAACAGTAGTTAGTCAGTCTGTCTAAATGTATGTGAGGCCCTCAGTCCATTATACACTGTAGGGGTGTCATTGTATAAAATGTCAAGCTCATAAAAATTATTACGGTTTACGGTATTATCGTAGTATTTTTTTTTCATTAATTAAGCCTTTTGATCCTATGGTCGATATTTTTTGCGTGGCTGAATTGACACTGTACATCCTGTAAAGAAGGAGGATCACCGTAGCAACGCAGATGTGGATGTTGAACATTTTTATTTATAAAGGTGTTGGACAAGTACATGAACTAAGCCAGGGGTCCCCAACCTTTCTGGGTCGGAGGCCTACCAAGGGCTACCCGAGGGCTACTGACGGCTACTTGTTTGTTCGAAATCCTCTAGCAATATCTTGACATTCTTCTCAAATCACACTATGATTGAATGATTATATAAAATATAAAATATTCTTGATTGGTTATAAAGAAATAATTAAAAGAAGAAAAACTAAAATCTTAGGGTTATCACTATTTATCATCATCCTTGGTGGGCACCTCAGAAGGTCCTGGAGGGCTACCTGGTGCCCGTGGGCACCACGTTGGTGACACCTGAACTAAGCCCTTCCTTTTGACGTACGGTATTGTTTATACCCAGTAGTGCGGAGGATATGCTGTTTTATACTGTAGTACTATATCCTCTCTGTTCAGCTTGCTTCACGGAGGAGCAGCACCTGTGGTTCCTGGAGTTCTACAAGAAGCTGTGTTTCCTGGGCCTGCAGCATGAGAACGGCCACTGTGAGAGCCAGGCCTACCAGCTGGAGCTGGAGAACAAGTACGCCATGGTGCGCCGGAACTGCGCCTACAACTTTCCGGTAAGTATAAAAGGCCTCTGCCACACAAACTCTGCTACTGTACCTCCGCCACCTGTTGAATTACTGCTGAAGTCTATTTGGTCGGAGCTGTTTGATAACGTCCCATCGCTGAATCCACAGGCCACAGCTTAACTGTTTTTTTGCTGCATTCAAAAGTGCTTTGCCATGCTGATGGAAATGATTTGGGGAGCGCTACAGTGTCTTGTTAATCAATCCGTCAATCAATCAATCAATCAGTCAATAAACTGAACCAAGAAACAATCAATCCACACGCTGAACCAAATTCTTTTATGGCTGTCCATCTCTCTGCTGCTCTACCTTTCTGTTAGGCCATCTGTTGGCTTACGGTATTTCTGTATTCGTGTATATAGTGATGAATCGTTTATGAAAATGAAAATAAAATAGTCATCTACTGTACGTGTTTGCTGGATAACACCAATTGCATCATGGCTACTGGGCTGCAGGGTAAATGGGAGCATAAAGACTGAGTCATGCTCTTCATGCTTTGTGACATTTCGTTTTCACCTTATGTTCACACAGCTGTGAGTCACCCAGTAATCAGTGTTCCTGGTCAACAGGGAAGCCAAAGGGGTCCGTTGTCCCGGCCCCAGGGAGAATGGGGGCCCAGAAGTTGGTTGTCATTACATAGTACGTATTGGGGGGGTGGGGGCTTACAGATGACTTTGTCCTGGGCCCAGCAAAAGCTGTCAGCGGCCCTGCTGGCGAATATCACACCTCAAATGGGGAGAAGTTTCTGTCTGCTTGAATCATGACTGTAACCAGTGCCTGGCCGCTCATGATTTTTTTTATAAATGTCCATAAGCTGTTTGAAAACAAGAGCGGACACAATACTGAATGGATGTAAACTGGCAACAGATGGTGTTTGTAAGAATAGGAAGTGGAACAGAGGCCGGCCTCTCAGGTCAGTGCCCTTCCTTGTTGACTTGGTTTTGTGTGAAATCCGCTGAGCTGACTTTCCTCACAGTGGTAAGTTAACAGCAACGTTGCTCCTGTATATAGTATTCAAACAAAATCTTCAAACAAAATGATCTGTTTTAAATAATAAATTAAGTGAAGCCCTTTATTTGAAAGGTGCATGCAGTACGGTTTTTAAGTCAGCGCCCTTCCTTGTTCACTGTGTTATTAAACCTACTAAACAGAAGTGACCCGCGCTTGTCATATTATTGAAACTGAATTCAGCGCGAGCCGCGAGCCGCTTTCAGAATCTCTCTGCTCTTCAAACAAGCAGTGGCTCTGGTGCACGAAGTACGCAGCCAATAGGCGTAAGGCTACCTTACTCTGACTAACCAATGGCTGTAGGCTACATCATGTCAGGTGTCCATGGGTAATGAAGGAAACCTGGCTGTCGTTGGGTTCATTATAGAAGCAGCGGTTTCGGCGTTCATATATTCCAGTCGGGCGCTACCCGCCAACAGTGTTAATTTCGTCAGCTTTTTTAAATTTAGTCTTAGTCTTAGTCACAATGACGAAAATCAATTTTAGTCTTAGTCAAATTTAGTCATTGCCTTCAAAATGTAGTCGTAGTCTTCGTCTAAATGACGAAAATTAATTTTAGTCTTAGTCAAATTTTCGTCATTTTAGTCAACATTTCACATTTTCGTCATTTTAGTCAAATTATTACACAAATTATTACTAGATAGCCTAGTGCAGCAAATATTCACATTGTTACTAGCTTATTTTCCAGCAAAACCCAAATCAGTCCTGTAAAAGTAATTTCAACAGCATAGAGCAAAGGAGCATTAGACACACACTTCCAGGTGCAGGTTGCGCGCTCTCTCTCTCTCTCTCTCTCTCTCTCGTGCATTAGAAGCTGCTGCGTATTATTTGCTTTTGAATTTGATCACGTAGGCTACAAGCTCTTCTTCACCTGACCGCGTGACTCATAGCCTGCAGATTGCAGGCAGTGGGAAGACCAGACATCCCAATGAAGTCCAAGAAGTTTCTCTGATATTTGATAGTGGCTCCCCGATGGCCGCGAGTCAGATAAAATATTCCTGATTTTAGACTATGCAAGTTCGCGTTATTTCGATGGCAATGCGGGACAGAGAAAGATAATGGCTCGTGCGTCATTCCTGGAATACTTCAAATAGATAGGCCTAACGCGCACTTCGTAGGACGCCCTGTAAACGTCCTGGGGGAAATGTAGGCAGTTGTTCTATGCAGACTGGACGACAGAAAGGACATTGACAAACAATGGTTGAACACTAATGCTGTTTTGTTTGTCGGGATGTCGAGGGTCGAAGCATCTCCAAGTTTAAGCAATGAGTTTTTAGAACGTGGGATGTCTGGGAGACGCTATACGCATCGCATGAAGGGATGTTGGCTGCCTTGGGTCTTTCAGCGTTGCCCTCGGTGGGAACAAGTTTCAATTCTCCGCACTTTAAACCCTGATCGCCCACACATTGATTCTTATCAAAACTACAGTAGCCGTGCCTTTGTTTAGACTACTTAAACAACTTCCCCTGTGGCGCGCGCATCCCTTAAACGTCTCCCGGTGTGTCTGATCTAAATAAATGCATGAATCCGATCTTCATGATTTGCTTGCAAACTGCCTATTCATACGGTTAAACAACCAATATAGCAAACATTACAAAAGAACAGACAACGGACGTCGGCGTATGCGTACGTGTAAGTGGAAAGGAGAAGAGAGGAAGCTCGAGGAGGTTTAAAATGACAGCATCAGAGGAAGATTAGCGCGAGTGACGGTAGCACTATTATCATGACTGCACAAACACACACGTCTTCGTTATGGACAAAAGGGTTGTTGAACATGTTTCAAAATTAACACTTGCCTCAACGTCGACTCTTTTTCTCTTTCTGGGAAACATTTTAGGGTCTAAACTGAACAGGACTCACTGAACTAGGCTACTACTGATTGAGCCGCACCAGCGCCAGGCATTACCAGCAGAGACAAACAGGGCAACAGTGCATAATCTTCTATGAAGTTCAATAAACGATAACAATTACAAATTAATTTTAAACACTACAATTTTTAATAATGTCCATTCGTCCATGGCTTGTAAATTTCGTCTCGTCTTAGTCTCCTTAACGAAAATCAATTTTTATTTTCGTCATATTTTTATGTTCTGGAAGCTATTTTTATGCGTCATCGTCTCGTCATCGTCACGGGAAAAAGGGGCGTTGACGAAATATTTTCGTCATCGTCCTGGTTGACGAAATTAACACTGCCCGCCAAATTGGGGGGTAGATCATTTTCTCCACTAGCCAAAATGAAATTTCACGCGCATTTGGCGGGTTGGCGGGTGTTAATTTAGACCCCTGCTTGCAAGTCAAGTAAAGCTTCTTTGCACAAAAATAGACCTGAAGTGTGCGGATTGTCTTCTTTTCATACAGAAATTTCTACTGAATCCTGCACCTTCTAAACAGATGAGCGGTGGCCTATCAAAACCAAAGAGCAAAAGAACAAAATCAGTAGTCGGGGAGTTACCTGGCTAGACGTACGTATCTGACAGCATGAACAAAACAAAGACATTATACCTGCAGAGCGAGGCCCCATCTACCTCCTCCCAAGCTCTCCGGTGCATCTGGCATCTTGTTGTCTATGTGCATTTGTGGGTAAGTGAGGGAGATGGAAAGAGAGGCAATGATGGAGGAAGAAAGAGAGAGAGAGAGAGAGAGAGATTGTGTCATTGTTATAAATAGAGCAGGATTCTCAGCATATGCTAATTGATTCAGGGAAGGGAACACTTTTCAGTGGCAGGCAGCAAGCATACAGTTTCTGGTAGTGAGTCATTCACCTGCACCAGCACAGCAAATTTCTCTCTCTTAAAGGGGTATGCCACTATTTTGGGGCTAAATACAGTTAAAATTGTTGACTGGGGTTTATTAAGGTGGTAAAGTGTCTTATTTTTCATGTTAAGCGTTGTCTTGTTTTAAGACAAGTTAAAAGAGGGAATATGTCGCTAAGCTAGTGAAAGTCAATGGATCCGTGTAGCATGTAGCCTTTTCCGAGATTCTGGTCATTGTAATGGGGGCAGGTGTTTGTTTACATTTTTTTTTTAAAAACATCTTTATTTATTCCCAAAAACATCCAAAAGGTTATGCAACATCAGCAGACAACTAGCAAACCGCGATACCTTTTGGGGAAATATTTGGAGTTGGCCTGTGTTAAGAAAGTTTTTAATGTAAACAAAATTGACCCCATTAGAATAGCTCAGGTCTCAGAAAGGGCTGCAAAAATGCAGCGTCACCGGGTACTGACAAGTCAAGGGTAGCGTGAGCAATAGAACAGCATATTGAAATTGGCAGAACTGGTCCTTTAAGGCTGGCCCTGTGTGTGTGTGTGTGTGTGTGTGTGTGTGTGTGTGTGTGTGTGTGTGTGTGTGTGTGTGTGTGTGTGTGTGTGTGTGTGTGTGTGTGTGTGTGTGTGTGTGTGTGTGAGCGCGCGCGCATGCATCTGTGCGTGTGGGTGAGACAGGGAGATGACAAATCTGTCAACCACCAGTACACTATTAGCCTTTCGTTCAGCATGTGATTTGGCATGTATTATATCAATCATCATATTAATCATATTAATGAGTGATACATGTTTATGTGATAAAGTCATTTAGTTTGGTAGAACTAAAATAAGAGTTGCTCAGCACCAGGGATGTTCAAACGCATTGCCATGCATGTGTGAATGCCCATGTTAAAATGTGATGAAGTAGCAAGTAAAAGCAAGTAATGGACGGGGTAGGTAAAATGTGCATCCCCACAGGGGAAAAAAACATTATCTTTGAAGAGGTATTCTTGCTTCTGTAAGTTTTCTCAGATTGGCAGCATTTTTTTGTCTTCCTAATTGGAGTGGTCCGTCTAGTGACTCCGTTGTCAACGTCTGATCAAGTCACCATGACAACCATGACCCAAGAGGGTTTTTTTTTACCCTTCAGAATTCTAGCACCAGTTCTAACCGTTTAAACCATAAAATATAACTAAAATTAAACTTCAAATTTCAAGAGAGTCCTTGTGCACAAGCCCTCAGTAATGCAGGTGCAGGTGTCAGGCAGGATAAAGTGAATCAATGAACAAAATTCAAGTTAGTCACCATTTTCTTTCTTTTAAAAGAAGTTTAATTCTAATGAACAAAATTCAAGAGACACCGCACACTGCTTACTTTTCTTCCGAAAAATAAAGTAAAGAAAAGTAAGCAGTGTGCGGTGTCTCTTGAATTTTGTTCATTAGAATTAAACTTCTTTTAAAAGAAAGAAAATGGTGACTAACTTCTGTGTGCTTCATCGTTTGACATTTTTCGTCAGAAATGTCAGGGTAACTCCCCATACGCCACTAAGCCCCTTCTGCGACGCTCAGACAAAATGTCAAGTCATTTTACCCCAAGTTCACAACAAGAGCACAAGCATTTCAAAAGCAGAAGCAATGAGTTAGTCATGAGAAAATGGTAGTGTTTTGGTCTTTCAGATCCATTTACTTCAGATCCATTTAGCTCGCCTGTCCAGGCACTCTTATTTTCCTGTTTCACCAGCCTCTTCCTTCTGCCTCTCTCCTTTTCTGTGTATCTGTCTCTAACTTTATCGCTCTCTGACTGCCTTTGTCTTGTGTTCTCTCTCTCTCTCTATCTCTCTCTCTCTCTCTCTCTCTCTCTCTCTCTCTCTGTCTCTCTCTCTCTCTCTCTCCACCCAGGCCATGATGCTGTTTGCGGACCCAAACCACTTTCTGTCGGAGCTGTATCGCACCTTCTCCAGCCTGTGTCACGACCCTGAGATCTCGGTGCGGCGGACTGCTGCTGAGGGCTTTCACGAGGTCAGGAAACCAGACATATGAACCCTGTCTTTTCCTCAATCTGCCAATGCCCTGCCACAAGCCTACTGTGTGTGTGCATGTGTTTTGTACCGTTTCACTTGGTCAAATTTAGAAAACAAAAAAGCTCCCGCATGCACACTGTCCTCATTTGCAAGTTTATTTGCAACGTTTTGGTCTAGTGACCTTCTTCAAGCAATTCCACCTGTTCACTTCACTTCACTGGGCCGAATTGAAATTACACATAAGATTGCTGTACCACAAATGCATCAGTCATTAGGTAATCTTGATTCATTTACATGTATTTTACCAGTATGACTG
>NC_085874.1:44592754-44607754 GCF_034702125.1 Engraulis encrasicolus | reverse complement strand
AAAAAAATATGTTGGAAATAAAACATTGCTCTCCGTTGTTTTATACATGATTAAGTGTAGAATGGCAAGTAGAGAGAGGTATAGAAAATAGAAGTATAAATATTGTGAGTAATATCGATATCGCGTTATACAGTCATGTTATCGTGTATCGCATATTTTTCCAATATCGTGCAGCCCTAGTGTATGATTCATGATGAAGGATGTATACAACAGTGTGTCTTGTGTTCTGTGTGTTTGTGTGTGTGTGTGTGTGTGTGTGTGTGTGTGTGTGTGTGTGTGTGTGTGTGTGTGTGTGTGTGTGTGTGTGCGTGCGTGCGTGCGTGCGTGCGTGCGTGCGTGCGTGCGTGCGTGCGTGCGTGCGTGCGTGTGTGTGTGTGTGTGTGTGTGTGTGTGTGTGTGTGTGTGCGTGCGCGCGCACTTGTGCATGAGTGTGTTATTTTCCCCCATTAACAGGTTTTGGATTCCTTGCTGAACCACCTGCAGGAGACTCTGGAGATGTCGACGTCGAGAGGAGAAGGTCCCGGCCCCGAGAGCAAGGTAGCTTTGAGGTTAGCTTTTAGCGTCTGAGTGAGTCACAAACCATAAACAGCTAGCAGCCTGCCTTTTGGTCCCCAGGGAGGGAAGGAGTATGGTGTGTGTGTGTGTGTGTGTGTGTGTGTGTGTGTGTGTGTGTGTGTGTGTGTGTGTGTGTGTGTGTGTGTGTGTGTGTGTGTGTGTGTATGTGTTTGTTTATTGCGTGTGTGTGTGTGTGTGTGTGTGTGTGTGTGTGTGTGTGTGTGTGTGTGTGTGTGTGTGTGTGTGTGTGTGTGTGTGTGTGTGTGTGTGTGTGTGTGTGTGTGTGTATGTGTTTGTTTATTGCGTGTGTGTGTGTGTGTGTGTGTGTGTGTGTGTGTGTGTGTGTGTGTGTGTGTTTATTGCGTGTGTGTGTGTGTTTATTGCGTGTGTGTGTGTGTGTGTGTGTGTGTGTGTGTGTGTGTGTGTGTGTGTGTGTGTGTGTGTGTGTGTGTGTGTGCGCCTGTCTGTGTGTGTGTGCGTGGATGGGTTGTTGTAGTAAGAAAGGTAACAGAAGAAACCAGAGTCAGAATAACAGGAGTGTGTGTGTGTGTGCGCGCGCGTTTGTGTTTGGGTGTGTGTGTGTGTGTGTGTATATGGTTTATTGTAGTAAGAAAGGCAGCCGAAGAAACAGAGTCAGAAAAACAGGAGTCTCCATGTTCTCGTCTCGCTGCTGGCTTTCCCCCTGGGTCAGGTATCGCCTTATCCACTTAGCCCGTTAGATTTATGGCCAGAGCTGCGCGCTTACACGAGAGGCTTTGAGTCTTACATATGAGTACGATGTACGATAATTATCGTATTTGTACCATAGTTTTGTCCATTTTGTCCTTGTACGACAAAAAAAAAAGGATAAACGATAATTTCAGAGTTGTCATTCAGTTCATTTAGATGCCTTGAAACAACAATTCTGGTCTTGTATGATCATTTTGTCCCCAAAAAGCCCCCAAAAGCAATAATGTTGAGGTTTTGGTACGATAATTTAGCATTTAACATCTTGCAACACTGTGCACACGTCTCTTTACTTATATAATAGTTTCAATGCTTATGTTGTAACAAATCTTACATCTGTTTGTGTGATGTTGGCAGGGTGTGACAGCACATACTGAAATGTTAACGCTCAGCACAAATAAGATTTCGTCTTGGATACCCTGAACAGTTTTCAATGTCGCCTCACAGACATTTCGGGCTGACACTCTTCCCCAGTGTGAAATGGCGATTTTCAATCCTTTGTACATTTATTTTTTCAGAAAAAGTCAAGCACCCATCGCATTATATGGTGTTGCGCAAACATCCTGATTTTCGCTGTCTTTGATCCCCAAAATGGAAACCTTTCATCCTCTCTGCACCCTCTCTCCATGGATGGCGGCAAAGTGATGTTGATGTACGACTAAAACAGTTTCAGAAGGTTATTTTAAAGGGGGGGGGGGGGTCCTATATCCTCTGGCAGTAGGATATACGATCACACACAAAAGATGTCCTCACCCTGTTCACTTACGTGCCACTTCTCCTTCAGACAATTTATGACTCGGGTGACAGCATGCGAGGTGTTTGATTAGATTAAGTGTGGAATCATTTGTCAACGCTTGCTGCCGCGCACGCTCAACACACTCAGCACTAGCCACAGGTGGACAGACTGAGATGTCCAAATGTACAGACCCAAAGATCATTGGGGTGGACCAAGATGGATTACGTTCACAGTAACTCTGCACATGCATACTTTTAATCCGATTAGAAACTGAATAACTTCTCGATGTGAATGGAAATGTACATGAACACCTCAGTTGTCATATATACACTTAACGATATTCAGATTCTTTTTCAAGCAGGGTTCCATTTAATGTAGCCGTGACTGGCTAACTACTGGCTATATCAGTGCGTGACAGACTTTTCAAACGTCTTGTGTCATTTCCGTGAATATCATATAAACACTGCAATTACGTTGTTCTATTCCGATCTATTCCGATTAGATCTATCTGACAATTAGATCTATCCCGATCAGGGAAAAAAGTGGCCCTGTAAACACAATTAATGTTATTTTTTTTACCGTGCTTTTGTTGAGAGTGTAATACGCTATGCAATCACTGTGTGGTTTGGAAACCTGACAGTGAAAGTGAAGTCTCAAATCAACAGACTGACCAGCTCTGCGCTGAAGGTAGTGGGGGTGAGGGACTACCCCACCCTCCAAGCAATATATGAAGTCTGTAGTTAGGCATGATAGGAAAATAATTGATCTATCACATCTTCTGTATCCAGAATATGAGCTGCTACCCTCTGGCAGGTGATTCAGAGTACCAGTTAACAATAAGAGAAGGTTCTTGAATAGGTATAGGTTTTCTTTTGTCCCTGTGTCTGTGAACGTATTGAGCGCCGGTCATGAACAACTACCATCAGTGTTGTGTGTATGTGACAGCTATATGTCCAAGACAAATTTCCTTCGTGACCATTAAAAAGAATCTTGAATCTTGAATCTTGAATGATGACTCGCAGAAGTAAGTGCTGTTCCATGGCTGCTATTTTGGTAAGATGGTTGTGACAGGTAGCAGGTTGTGGTAGTAGCATGTACTTAAGGGCTACGGACAGATGGATAGGGTGGATTGTTAAAATGGTCACCATGCTGTACTATGTATTTATGACGTTAGTACAGAAGCCAGTCGGCTCTACTCAACTACCTTTGATGCAGACTGGACCGTATGCTCTTAGACAGAACATGGCAAGATAAAGGGGCTTGGAATAAATGGGATCTTTGGTGGCCTCTGCTGGTCAGGATTATGTAATAGCAGGCAGTGTTGCTCGTAGAAGAGGATGTTGTGCCTCTTGCAACGCTTTCTCCCTCTTTCCCCTTAGATATTTTTTTTCTTTAATTGTATTCTTGCTCATGCTTGATGCTTGAGGTGTCTGACTCACCCTACGTGCCAGACAGTCCCCACTCCGATGTGACAGAAATAGGCAGTGGCATCACATGGGCTCACAGGCAGGCGCTGGCATGCCAGCACAAGCACATGATGATTGCCACTATTTCACAGTTTTTTTTTTCCACTACATTTCTTATCTACTTGCTCTCCTTTTTGCTACATCCCCCATTCTCTGTTGTTATTTCAGTTTTCTTCTTCATCTCTTGTGCCCTGTTCTTCTGTTCCTGCACACTTTCTCTTTATTTGCTCACAGTGCTTCTGGTCTTTTGTTGTCTCTTCCTCCCCCTCCTACTTTGTGTAGGTCTCTCCAGTCTTTCACTGCTTGCATTGCATCTCATTTTCTGTCTGTTCTCTTGCCGAGCACTGCATGTCTGTCCTCCTCCTCCTCCTTCCCTCTCTGTTTCCCTCTCTCTCGCTGTCTTTGTCTTGAGCTCTCTATCTCTCACTCCCTGTCATCCTTTCTCCTTTTTTTACTTCTCTTCTATAATTGTTTCTGTCTTTGTTGCCCCATGTGTTCTCTCTCTCTCTCTCTCTCTCTCTCTCTCTCTCTCTCTCTCTCTCTCTCTCTCTCTCTCTCTCTCTCTCTCTCTCTCTCTCTCTCTCTTTTTCTCTCGCTCTCACTGCCCATTCGTCCATGTCTTCCCTCCTCAGTTTGTCAACCCGCCTCCGTCTTTCTCTCTGTCTCCAACCCTCCTTTCCTTTGGGTCTCCTTTCATCTTGTACCATGCTGTGATTTCAAGAGAGATATCATACCATCTACAGGTACATATAATATAAGTGGTATATATTTGGAAACTTAAAGGGGCATAATATAGGATGACATTGTTTGCGCCGTGCCCGTGGCATGCCTGTCCCAAAATCTATCGTCATGAAAAAATTGTGTTCAAATAAGCTTGCTGTGAGAATATTTTTCATCACAGAATGCCAGCAATTGATACAAATCTGAATGCGGTATGTAAAACAATTTTTTGTATGAAAACACGACACGTTCCCACGACACTCGTAGTGGGCCACTCTGTCAAAAGTTACAATTGGGGTTCTCAGTGGACAGACCGCGAAAATGGTCACCAGAGTCATTGTTCACTTACTAATGACTCAAATAAGCATCGGCTGACTCCGGACAATCATTACTGTAATTAAACTCTTAATCCTACATAGAGCCCCTTTAAAGAGTTGAGGGGGAGTACCACAGGCTTAGCCTGGCGACGCCATCCATGTACTCCACCCAAAGATTTTGGCTCCGCACATCGTCTGGCAAAAGCCTCGAGCTCGGTTCTCTCAGTGTTTAGCCAATCAGCAAACAGTTGAGAGTGGTGACGTAGAACTCACCCGCAAGCTCTGTTACTGATTGGTTAAGGTAACTATATTCACACTTTCGTTTTGTTATTTGTATGCTTTTGCAACGCTATAACGTAACAGGCATGCTAATAAAGCACAGCATGGGTTTTAATTTGAGTTTGGAACTTCAATTAATTTAAATGATAGAGTAAGATCAGACCATCTCCCATCGTCCACGGAGAGGATTCCTCATGGCTTTTGCCAGACTGATTGACGGAGTCAACAGTCGGCTATTCGCCCAGGCTACCCCAGGCTGTCATCTTGGGTCCTGGGTCTCTTTAACCTTTAACTTGTCCCTCTGTGCCCTCCGTTGCTGGTAGCCATGCTGGACCTGGGTACCCCCTCTCCTTTTTAAAACCTTGAATTGGAGTGCCACCTCTCATTTTTTAAAACAGTTTTAATGAACTGTGCCGGACCCCAGGTACTCCTGCTCATTATTCCAACCTTTAACTCTCATTTTCCAACCTTCTCTGCCCTGCGTAAGCTCTTGGTCATGCAGGACCTGGGTGCACTGCCCCCTCTAACTTTTTCATTCTTTAATTTGTCCCTCTGTGCCCTACTGTAGATGGTGGCCGTGCCGTACCTGTGCATCCCGTACCCTTTGGTGTTGAAATCTTTAAACTTGTCCCAGGGTTCCCACTGGTGCTTGAATTCCTTGAAAATGCTTGAATTTTTGGTGAAGTGCTTGAAAATCCTTGAAATTTGTGTCAAATCAAATTCAGTAAGCCAAATGATGAAAAAAAATCTGAGGGAGTGAGATGTCAGATGGGATTTGCCATTCGACACCCTAAACTGCATCTTAAAAACACAGCATTTTAAAGGTGCTGGAAAACTGGAAATTTGGTGCTAGAAAAGTGCTTGAATTTGTTCATGAAGAAGGTGTGGGAAGTGAACCCTGTTGTCCCTCTATCCCCTCTGCATCTTTAGCTTGTCCCCTCTGCCCCCTACGCAGCCTTAACTTGTCCCTCTTCATGTTGTCCCTCTATCCCAGGGGTCAGGAACCTTTTTGGTGGAGAGAGCCATAAACGCCAAATTTTTAAAAAGAAAATTTCATGAGAGCCATACTATTTTCAAAACACTGAATACAATTAAAAGCATGTATTTCAATTAAGCCCAACAATTTTAGAGTGTACTGTCAATGTATTACTTTTATTGATAACAGGTACGTATAGGGTTATAAACTGTTTTATAGTCATTATGGCGAGGGTCTGGGAGAATTTTTTTATTTCTTAGATGTAATTTCCTGCATTTTAACTCTTTTTAACCTCCCTTGCCCCATTTCAACTCAATACGGAACCCGTACTTTTATTCTGTATTTCAAGAGATGGTTGGCAACGCTATATAAGTAAGAGACATATACAGTTCCTAAAAGAGCCACATGTGGTTATGTGTGTGTAGGTTCCTAACCCCTGCTCTATCCCCTCTGCATCTTTAGCTTGTCCCCTCTGCCCCCTACGCAGCCTTAACTTGTCCCTCTTCATGTTGTCCCTCTGTGCCCCCCGTCCGTACCCCCCCTGTGCCCCCCCGTAGCTGGTGGCGGTCCCGGAGCTGGTGCCGGCGCTGGTGGCGGCGGAGCAGAAGGCGGCGTCGTCCCTGCGGTGGCGCGTCCACGAGCGGCTGCTACACTGCTACGCCTGCCTGCCCCGCGTGCTGCCCGCCGAGCAGATCTACTACCGCTTCCTCATCCGGATGTTCAGCATCATCACCACCAACGTGAGGGGACACGCGCGCCGCACACGTTAATGCACATACACACACAACACACACACACACACACACACACACACACACACACACACACACACACACACACACACACACACACACACACACACACACACCTTAACACACATACATTATACGCAGGTGCGTGCACACACATCATCACATTCACACATGGACATTTAAACACGAACACAGACACACACACACACACACACACACACACACACCTTAACACACATACAGTATAGGCAGGTGCGTGCACACACACACACGTGGACACATAATGTTCAGCATCATCACATTCACACATGGACATTTAAACACCATCACAGACAAACACACACACACACACACACACACACACACACACACACACACACACACACACACACATGCAATCCACATGCACACTCTCAAATGTACAGATTGACCATACACCTTAAAACCATGGACATACTATGTAAATACATAATGTACTGTATGTATATACAGTTCACAGTAGAAATCACGTTTTTGCATGGAAAGCATCAGCATATGGACTGCTTTCACACTTATGAACGCCAACATACTGTAACTAGACACATAATGCGGCAACATACTGTAACTATACACATGTTTAACAACACAACATAACATATGTTTAACAACACACACTTGTTTGCTCAGCCTCTGGCCAACTGTTCTGGGTAAACAATAGGGCTGGGAATCGATCCAAATATCTTGGATCGATTCGATTCCGATTCAGAAGGCTACGATCCGATTCGATTCAATTCAATATCGATCTTTTGTATTTCTGGGCTGTCACTTTAACCCATTTATGCCTAGAATTCTAAGACCGGTTATAAAAACCTAAATATCTCAGCCTTTGATGCCCACACAAACATGAAATACCTTGGTATATGAGAAATAAGTGGGAAACTGTGGAAGAGAGCTACAGGGTGTGGTTGAGAAAATAGTGCCTATAATGATCTGCAAATGATCGATCCACAAAGTTGTGAATCGATATTGCCATTTTCGAACGTGTATCGATATTGGATCGCGATTCGATCTTTTGATCCCAGCCCTAGTAAACAACCATATTCAAGCAGGTCGACTGCATTTACGTGTGTGATTATACACAGAACACATGCCTCTTATATCCACATTGCCACACAGACGATGAGTCATCCAGACATTTGTAGCCAACATGTGTGGTCTCCCGTTTATGTTTGGGCTGCCTCGAGCCAGGCGGTCCTAATAATACAGACAGATTTCCTCCTATACACTCATGAATACATTACTGTTGAAATATACTGTACATGTGATCATGTGTGTGTGTGTGTGAGGACTATCAGTCCTCACACAAACACATTATAGATATTGCATGTTATTTTTACATAAATGTGGTCATACGTGAGAGTGTGTGGGGGCTAAAGTCTTTGTCTTGCTTCCAGAATGTTCTGCCAGTGCAGAGGGAGGCTGCGCGGACGCTGTGCGTGTTTCTTCGCTACAACCGCAAACAAGAACAGCGGCAAGAGATCCTCACCAAGATCATTCAAGGTAACACTACACACACACACACACACACACACATGTGGACATGAGCATGCACATGCACGTACACACACACACACACACACAGACAAACACACACACACACACACACACATACACACACAGGCACTCACGCACAATAATCTCATTGAAATATTATTGTCAAGTACACGTTGACATGCTCATCTCATGGCTTGTTCAGTCATACACCTACTGAAAGAATTTCCATCTAGGTACTTACTAGTGGTGTGGATCGGCACTGCCCTCACGATCCAATTCGATCACGATTTGGGAGGTTTCGATTTGATTCGATTCTATGCGAATCGATCCGATTCAATTCTACAATGCATTGCAATGCATTACATTTCTACTGAAAGCAAAGCAAATGTTTAATCAGTCATGATGTGGCAATACAAGTAGTGAGATACTGAGCAACAATTTATTGGCTGCTTTCTGTATCAGTCTGTATCAGTCTTGCAATGTTTTGAAGTGCTTTTATTTAATTTCACATTCATTTGCTCCCGAAATATCCATGGGAGTGATTGAAACATAAAAAAATTGCCGGATCGATTCTGGATCGTCCATGCCCCGCATTGGATTGCATCGCTGAATCGATCATTGTTGACACCACTAGTACTTACCTATGAGAAATGAAAAGCTGACTTGAAAACACTACAATTCATCTTAATAATCGACAACAACTGACTGCTGAACAGGTCCTCGGAGCAAAACTATTACCGTGAATGTGTACAAACAATGTCAGTACATTTGACAGGAGCTTGAGTAATGCAGATCATTTATCTTCTCCCAGTCACCCATCCATGTAATGTATTTCATAGTACAGTGCCCTGCGTTAATGAGTACATCCCCTTTTGACAACTAACATTTTCAACAATATTTCAATAAGCACGCAAGTCATTTCCAAAATGTTCAGAGGCGCACAGAGAACCTGAAGTCTATGCATGTTGGGGAGATGTATTTGGAGTTTCTTTAAATAATATTTGGTAACACTTCACAATACACGTAGGTGATAGGTGATAGGTCAGGTAGGCATCACTGTAATTTTATGTAGGTTTCTTATGTGTGTAGGGGGGGTACTTTTATGTATTTTATTATTTTCTCAGCAATATCTCTAGGTCAGAGTATGTGCAATATCTAGGTTTGTATATTTCTTTGGATGACTCAGGGCCAAAACTGGAACGTTGTGTGTAACACTAACAATGGTTGTCTGTTACCCTGTTTACTGTGTATGTTTATTTGTTGTTTGTGGTCCTAAGTCTGTCTGTTGTGGTGATCTGATGTTAACTGTGAATCACACTTTCTCATGTCCATTCTGAATTTCTCTCCTGAACAGACAATAAAGGACAATCTAATCTAATTTAATAATGATATATCAATGCCTATAATAGTTTTATAGATGCACAACAATCTTTCAATGGAGGTACCGCGCCTTTGAACTTGATGCCTGGTGGGTGCGTAGGTTCCAGTGGATTAACTTGAAGCAAAGAAGGGGAACTCGCACACCGTTCTGCCGAATGCAATGTTGAACTATTTATTGCATTAGAAAAACAAAAAAGGTGCTACCCATGTGTAGTGCAAACGTTTCGGTCACAGTCAGACCATCATCAGTGCACTGATGATGGTCTGACTGTGACCGAAACGTTTGCACTACACATGGGTAGCACCTTTTTTGTTTTTCTAATGCAATAAATAGTTCAACATTGCATTCGGCAGAACGGTGTGCGAGTTCCCCTTCTTTGCTTCATAGATGCACAACAAACCATTAGCTAACCATTAGTTAACCATTTATGCGGAAGTGTTACCTATTATTCACATTGTTAGTTGTCAAAAGGGGTGTTATCAGTAAATGCTGGGGCACCCGTCCTTTCTTTCCAGACTTGGCCCAGGGTAGGAGCTACTGGAATCGGCTGCGCTACCTCGACCTGTGTGAGATCGCCATGGAGCTCTTCTCCAAGTCCTACTTCTGCAAGCACTTCCTGATCCAGGCCCTGGAGCTGGTCAGCGACCCTGTGGCCAACGTCCGGTGAGGGACGGACAACTCTTTTTTTCACACCAAGTGACCTGCCCTTGTTTCCTCTGTCATACAGTATACCTCTGTTTCCACGTGATTTTGTTGCCATTGCGAAATGCTCTATGTACTGTAAAAATACCAGTTAATTTAAGTCTGAAAGAGTTAGAATTAACACAATTTCGATAATATTTTGTCCCACTCTAAAATAGCGTTAGTTGTACTCTTTGAATAGCTTAACATTTTCAGAGTTAAAGGGGTATGCCACTATTTTGGGGCTTAATACGATTAAAATGGTTGCCCTGGGTTTGTAAAGGTGGTTATGTGGTCTTATTTTTCATGTCAGGCATTGTCTTGTTTTAAAGAGGGAGTAAGTATTTAAGCTAGTGAGAGTCATGGATCACACATCATGCTACAGTGATCCATTGACTTTCACTAGCTTAGCTACATACTCCCTCTTTTAACTTTTCTTAAAGCAAGACAACGCCTAACATGGAAAATTTACCACTTTACCACCTTTATAAACCCTGGCCAACGATTAAGCCCCAAATTGTGGCGTACCCCTTTAATTCTACTCAATATTGTGTAACTATTTAAGAGCTGTAGAGTTGAAAGTACACTGGCCACTAGCAGAATTTTAAAATAACTTTTTGACTCCACTGTTAAGAATCATTTGACTCAATCTGGATGTATACATTTACTCTGAAATACTGACACCCCAGTTTTTTTTTGTTTTTTTGTTACTGTGTACTGAACTTGCTGCCATAATCCCTCTTGAGTGTGTAACCTTGCTGCTGTTCCTCACCACAGGTATAAGCTGTGCCACATGCTGCCCCGGCTGCGCTCCACCATCCGGCTGCCCACGGACAAGCACCTGCTCCAGCAGCTGGAGTTCTGCGTGCGCAAGCTGCTCTGCTGGGAGAAGGACAAGGACGTGGTGTCCACGATACGCAAGGTAGGCCAGGGAGCTGGGACGTGGTGTCCACGATACGCAAGGTAGGCCAGGGAGCAAGGAGCTGCCTGGGAGCATGGCGGAGGGAGTAGGGAGCAGGGAGGAGGGAGGAAGGCCTGAGGTGGGGAGAGAGGAGGGAGGAAGGCCTGAGGTGGGGAGAGAGGAGGGAGCAGGGAGCTGCCTGGGAGCATGGCGGAGGGAGAAAGGAGCTGGGAGCATGGAGTAGGGAGCAGGGAGGAGGGAGCAGGGAGCAGGGAGCTGGGAGAAGGGAGGAGGGAGCTGGGAGCTGGGAGGAGGGAGCTGGGAGGAGGGAGCAGGGAGCAGGGAGGAGGGCCTCAGGTGGGGAGGGAGGAGGGAGGAAGGGCTGTGGTGGGGAGGGAGGAGGGCCTCAGGTGGGGAGGGAGGAGGGAGCAGGGAGGAGGGAGCAGGGAGGAGGGAGCAAGGCAGGCCAGGGAGCATGGAGGAGGGCCTCAGGTGGGGAGGGAGGAGGGAGGAGGGAAGGAGGTGGGGAGGGAGAAGGGAGGGGAGAGGAGGGAGCAAGGCAGGCCAGGGAGCATGGAGGAGGGAGGAGGGCTCAGGTGGGGAGGGATGAGGGAGTAGGGGGGAAAGGAGCAAGGAGGAGGGAGCAGGGAGGAGGGAGGAGGGAGAAGGGAGGAGGGAGCAAGGCAGGCCAGGGAGGAGGGAGGAGGGCTCAGGTGGGGAGGGAGGAGGGAGTGTGGCGGCTCGGGTGGTAGAGGTGCCTGTTCTGCAGCTGGAAAGGTTGTAGGTTGCCCCCATTGAAGTGTCCTTGAGCAAAGCACTGAAGCCTCAAGTGCTCCTGATTATCGCATGGTAGCCTCCACCACTGTGTGAATGGATGAATGTGAGCCGCAGTATACTTTGACTCGTTGAGTATTGCAGAAAAGCTGCATGTAAACACCCCTTTGCTGTCAGCCCCCAAGGGGGAGAGTAATATCAGAGCCAAGTTCAGGATGCAGGAAATGTAGCAGCAACACTGTTTATTCAGGTGTATAGGGGATACACGGGAAAACATAGCAAACCAGTGCAGTGGGTGAACTCACCCCAGATCCACCCTGAAGTTCCATTCAAACCCATTATACAACTCTGATACGTCAGAGGTATGTCAGGGAGATGGAGATGGGCATGCAAAAAAAATAATAATAATAATTTTGTGAATTAGCATCTTTACTTGCTTTAGTTGACGTCATTACAGCAGCAGCTGCAGTGAACGGGCTCTAGCAAACACGGTATGGAAAGTTGAAACTGTTTGTCACTGACATGATATGGTCTTGCGCAGGGGTTCCCAAATTGAAGCATGACAAGGCCCCCCATATACCAGTATATTCCAGACATGGCCCCTCTTATATGGGTCGTGCCATACTGTTTTTTTTTCTTCTGTGCACTCCTTTCACAACCATTGTTTATGTCTGTGTCAATACCCCACTGGGATATGTAAAATAACACCAATAGTAGTAGTAGTACGTTCAGAGAAGCATTGGATTATTATAATGTGGGCAGTCATGGGTGAGCGGTTAGGGCGTTAGACTTGCATCCCAGAGTTTGCCGGTTTGACTCCCGACCCGCCAGGTTGGTGGGGGGAGTAATCAACCAGTGCTCTCCCCCATCCTCCTCCATGACTGAGGTACCCTGAGCATGGTACCGTCCCACCGCACTGCTCCCCATGGGGCGCCACTGAGGGCTGCCCCCTTGCATGGGTGAGGCATAAATGCAATTTCGTTGTGTGCAGTGTGAAGTGTTCACTTGTGTGCTGTGGAGTGCTGTGTCACAATGACAATGGGAGTTGGAGTTTCCCAATGGGCTTTCACTTTTCACTTTCATAATGCAGTCCTAAAATAATGGTAATATTATTTCGCTTCTTTTTGTTCATTTTGTGTTTCTGTTCATTTTTGTTTATTAATGTACATTATATTATTCAATCATTTATTTTGTACTTTCTTCCAACTTGCCACGGACCCCCTAACACCCCCTCACGACCCCCCCAGATGTCCCCGACCAGCACAGAGAGCACTGATGATGGCAACAGCCTAAAACGTCTGCTCTACCTTGCTCTAATAAAAAGAACTCCTTGTTTGCTTGACCTTTGTGTCTTGTTTAGTGTGCAAGCCTGCTCCAAACTTATACCTTACTTCTTTTCGGTCCACGTTACTAGTTATTATTTCGTAACATCTAGAGCGCAACAATGTACTTACCCCCGTCCACCACTTTGAAAACTAGTTTACAATACAATAGACAAGATTGCGTGGTGGACAGGACAGGACAGGAGTGCTGAGCTCTTGTTGTTGGATATGGGAGTCCGAGCATGGGACATACCAGGAGGAGATTAAATTCCTTAAAGCTAATGTTGATGTTTCTCCTCCTGTACACCTTTTTCCTGGAAAACCCTACACAAGCACATTCCTCACTGATTAGGTGTTGAGTGCGACTGATTAGAGTGGGTACTCTGGGAGGCTTTACAAACAAGAGCTTTGAGAGGCTACTAAAGAAAACAAACACACTCCCAATAACACTGTGGTAGTAATTAAAGCAACACAGCAAGTGTGGCAGTAATTTAATCAAACATTTTTCCTTGTTTGTTTTGTGATTTGCGGCTTATTGCGCCAGGTTTACTTGTTATGACATTTTGAAAACAACATACAGTACACCGCATTCCACTTTATTATGCAAATGACATTTTTCGCTGTTTCCCCAAATAATCAATACAAATGACAGTCGTCATAATTTTCAAGTCATCAGCCATTAGAGTACAATTTAAAAGTTTTTGAATGAACATTCCAATGATAACGGTATTTTTTAAAATAATAAAAAACTTTAAATGCTCTGTTCCACATTATTACGCAAAATAGTTTTGTAGTGTTGTAATCCAAATTTCTTTCTTTTTTTCCCTTTTACATCAAAACAGTTGGAATTTGGTACCTTCTAAATTACATTTCAATGTTCAATACTTGGTGATAAGCTCTTTGTCTTAGTAACTGGAATGCTGTGATTAACATTGAAGTCAATGGCAGGGCATTGCATGGGAGTTATGGAAGCCCAGATATCCTTGATGCTTTGCTCTCAGCTGTTTTTGTTTGTTTGGTCTGGTGACCCACACTTCACTCTTCAATATACCCGTAGATTTCCATGCCACGTCTAGGTGAGCTGAGAAAAACAGCTGAGAGCAAAGCATCAAGGATATCTGGGCTTCCATAATTTCCATGCAATACCCTGCCATTGACTTCAATGTTAAACGCAGCATTCCAGTTACAGCTTATGACCAAGTTTCGAAATGTAATTTAGAAGGTACCAAATGCCAACTGTTTTGATGTAAATGGAAAAAAATAACTAAATTTGGATTGCAACACTACAAAACTGTTTTGCGTAATAATTTGGAACAGAGCATTTTGGGCATTTTAAGTTTTTTATTATTTAAAAAAATACCGTTATCATTGGAAGGTTCATTCAAAAACTTTTGAATTGTACTCTAATGGCTGATTACTTGAAAATTATGACGACTGTCATTTCTATTGACTATTTGGGAAAAGGGAAAAAAATGTCATTTGCGTAATAATGTGAAATGCGGTGTATGTTTGCTCGGGCAGTATTCAGATTGTACGTATTTCAGATGAAAATTATATTTGAGATGAAAAAATCAAACTTTTCATTCTCCTCATTCATATTCCACTGTATAACCTTTTCTCTGTTTTTCAGATTGTTCTAGAATTGGACAAGATGGAAATTACAGAACCGGTGAGTACTTTGAACCGCATTGTCTGGAAAGAACTACTAAACATCTGTGTGTGTGTGTGTGTGTGTGTGTGTGTGTGTGTGTGTGTGTGTGTGTGTGTGTGTGTGTGTGTGTGTGTGTGTGTGTCTGTGTGTCTGTGTGTCTGTGTGCGTGTGTAGGTTTAAGGAGCACTGTTTATTTTATTTTTTATAGTATCACAAACGGCATGAACGAG
>NC_085874.1:44587754-44590254 GCF_034702125.1 Engraulis encrasicolus | reverse complement strand
TATACAGGAACATTGTATGTATTAGTGCTAATAGATGTATCCCTAAAAAAAAGTGTTACAGAAGTTTCAAAATCCCATAGACTCCAATGTTAACCAGATAATTTTCTTACTTCAAATAAACATACAGTACTTACAGCTTGGTTCAAAGGTACATTTTTCGTCTGTTCGTCTCAGTTGTGTCACATGCAGTATTGTGACTAATGTTTTACGCTTTCTATTGTTCACATAGCCATGTGTACGTTTTTACTATTAGGGGCCTAGTTGGCAGGGCTGGCATGATTGACAGTAGTAACCTTTTCCTCATGAACTCTGAATACCTGGGAGGTGGGAAAGTCTGTGTCTGGTGAAATGATTGCAACCATACTGTATTTGGATCTGGTTGTGAGCAGGCTGATGTAAAACAATGCCCAGTAGTTGCACTAAAATAGCAGTCCCCTGCGGTTCAAAATTGACTTCACTTGGCTTTTTTAAAGGCTACTGTATGGGTGACATCATGGACGCTATGTCCATTTATTATATACAATAGTTAGATCCGGTCGAATTATTTCACAAATTGTGATTGGACAAGAGGCGTTCTACACGTCACTAGGAGTGAGGGTATCCTCCAACACTCTATGAATGACTCTTCACATCTAATAATCACTCCGCGACCAACGATACAAAGTAACCGTAACCAACGTGGTGCGCGTTGCGCAGCAACCAAAGACAATAACTGGAACTATTTTTCCGGAGCGGAGGAACAAGCAAATTAACTAATTAAAGTAATTTAAATAATTTAACATTTCTTTCAATTAACTAATTGTGTTAGCAAAGGAACTATTGTATAAAAGCAATATAACACTTGTGGTCGTGAGGTTGTTCTGGGACACCCTCACGGGTGTAATTACCTACGGCACTCAGCCTGCGGCTTCGTGCCTGCGGCGAATCACACCCGTGAGGGTGTCCCAGAACAACCTCACTCCCACTCGTGTCATATTGCTTAAATATAATCTATGGCAGGGGTGTCAAACATACGGCCCGCGGGCCGCATCCGGCCCGCCAGAGGGTTCCATCCGGCCCGGATGTAAAAAAAAAAAAAAAAAAATTTTTTTTTTTTTTTTTTTCTTTTTTTTTTTTTTTTTAATGAAATAACCGAAATGCGCAATTACGGCCCTCGGGGCAAAATCGAGACCTGCATGACATTAACCCAATGGTCCCTCTGTTACACTGTATATATGTAGTAAAGTGCACATCACACTTATATTATAAATAGTGAATTTGTACTGTAACAGGCATTTGATAAAGCTCATATATTATAGACCTCATATATAGAGATAAAATGTTAATACTTCTTATTCGTATTGTATTGGTATTGGTTGTAATTAAATAATAAATATAATTGGATTTGTATTGGTTCCTATTAAGCTCAAACTGGAAACGGGATGTTAGAATGCGTGAAAATGCAGGAAATTACATATAAGAAATACAAAATTTTCGACCCCCTGCCAACATTAACTGTCCCATATTTTATGAATTGACGGTTGGCAATGAATGAATGAAGTCAACGAAATTTTGCATAGGATTACCAGCATTGCATTGCTTTCTACATATTCAACACACTTAAAACGTGATAGTACTGAACACTAATCCTCTGCTTTACGTTTTGTTTTTGTTTTTTTGCGATGATGTTACTAATGCGGCCCGCTTGAGGTCCACATGGGTTGTATGCGGCCCCCGGACCAAAATGAGTTTGACACCCCTGATCTATGGTCTCTCAACACATGCGCAAGGCAGAAAGCAAGAAGTATAATTCGATGCTTGAAATTATTATGGCTGACGTCTACCAAATGTTAAATTTTAATCCTACATAGTCCTTGACCTGATTACAGGCACCGACCCTGAGATCTTTCAGCCTTGCAATAGACTCCTCTCTTGGCCTTGACTGTGGCTGAAACGGCTTAGGCACCGCAATGTTATGCTGGCAATCTGGATTCGGTTTCGGCCAGAGGTCATTTCCACCCCTAATGTATGTCTCTCTCGTCCATTTCCTGTCGACTCCTCACTGTCACTATCAAATAAAAAGCATACAAATAACAAAAAATACTCCTCCTTTTGAGAATAGTTGGCAGGTTGTCCTTTGTGTGTGTGTGTGTGTGTGTGTGTGTGTGTGTGTGTGTGTGTGTGTGTGTGTGTGTGCGTGTGCGTGTGTGTGTGTGTGTATGTGTATTTAGCATGATGTGTCTGCCTGATCCGTCTGCAGGAAGAGACAGTAAAACGTCGCTGACAGTGACCAAAGGGATGTCGGGGTCCACATCAGGAGCAACTCTGTCCACGTCAACAGGTTAGAGAAGCCACATTACTGCAGAAACATATCAAATGCAGCAAGATCGACAACGGCAACGGAAGTAATTGATTTTGTCTAGAGGAGCTGGTGACAAAGGGAACAAAAGTTATTTGGGCGACAAGAGGCGATTTGAGCGACACGGGCGACAGTTTGTAATTGAACTTCAGCAAATATTAT
>NC_085874.1:44500254-44582754 GCF_034702125.1 Engraulis encrasicolus | reverse complement strand
AAAGGGATTGAGAAAGAAAAAAAAAACACTATGAAGGATGAAATGTCGCTAATTAACTCGTGTTGAGGAACAAAAAATGAAAGTATTTTATTTATTGGCTCATTTGATTTAGTATTTCCTGTATTATAGCATGCTTTGCAAAAGTCTTTTTCTTCTTTGTTTTATATTTTTCCCGCCGGGTTATAAAAAACGAAGTAATAATAGAACAGAGAAGAGAAAAAAAAACATCAGATCCATGTATTTTTTATGAGTCTATTACCTTTTTGCTGACATAACAAAGATGCCCATGCTCAAGAGATCCAGAACTGTTGCCCTCTCGACCAATGAGATTGTACCTGGTGTTGCACAGCACCTGAGTGACTTTAACGCCCACTTCACTCCACAACCAGTCAATAAACAGAAAACCCACACTGAACACCGTGTGTAATTCTTGATCCACTTCCTAATGAGCCATTGCTCTGTCGAAATGGGCTGTTTCGTAGAGATGAGATACCAAAAGGCTAATACAGTAACATAACCCAAACCCTTACCATTTGGGATGCTACCAGGATTGCCCGATTAGATTGATGACTTCCAGCCCAGACATGCTCAAAACCAGCCTGGAAGCACTAAATCCCGCCCAGTTTAGGACTAAATTTCTATGGCCACAAATGTGCAGAAAAACCTGCCCAAATGACCTTTTTACACGTTTTTACGGCCATCCTACGCAGCCCAATAGGGCGGGAAAACCGCCCAATCTGGCAACACTGGATGCTACCGTAGTGCATTGTAATGGCTTGGCAGCTCGTCTCGAATGGTAGCTCGTGCTGACACACCACCACCATTTGCACACACGCACACAAGGAGGCAGAAGTGTCAATTCCGGGTTCAGGAAGTCAAAACCCCACCACACAATTGATCCAACCAAGGTTCTGAATTAGCTTTTTTCGTCACCTGCCAAAATGCCTAGTACATGTTAACCTTACTAGCCAAACACACACTCACTAATGGGTCAAAGTGGTTAGTAAGTTGGTCTGTTTTACCAGCCAAATTGAAATTTCACCAGCATTTGGCAAGTTGGCTGGTGTTAATTTAGAGTCCTGGATCCAACTAATATTCAGAATCAGCTGATCATAATGAATACTGAGGACCAGTTACTCCACAGCGTCACCTCGGTCGAAAGGAAACGGTGGCAGGGTTTTTACTTCTGAGCTGAATTTTTCCACCCCATCTGCACACAGGTTTATGCACACAACACACACACACACACACACACACACACACACACACACACACACACACACACACACACACACACACACACACACACACACACACACACACGACATTAAGCACACTTAACTTGGACAGGGTCCAATGTGAAGAAGAATTACCTCTGTGTAATATTTGTCCCACCAAATGTTTTATTTTCTTGGCTAAGAACCAATAAGAACCTTCCTTCCTTCCTTCCTTCAAAATGTTACTGCATAGGAAAAACATACAGCATTTCATAATATAACACATGCTAAATAATCACTGATCACTGAACACTTAAAAGGTAAATACTGCTAGGATGTGGGAGTCAAGTCATCTCACATACAGTAGGTTGACCACAATTTGTAAGCAATGCAGTATTTTTTGTTTATAATGCATGTGTTGCACAGTAGTAAAGACAGAATGTCTATTGTAGAGTTATAGAGTTAATTCCGAAAGTGGATAACTGGCCAGGTTATTGTCCAATACTGAATAAGTATACAATAGCAGTCATCTCATCAAGCTGTAAATAACACCTCCCAGTGATGTTTCACTGTACGACTGTCATTGAACAGCAGTTACGAGTATGAAGCGTATGTTGTACTGTCAGTTAAAAGAGCTAAGTGGTACAGTAAGCAACAGTGAGCCCGTTTATATGGCCGCAATAACTGGGTTATTGGAATAAACAGGTTATTGGAGTAAACTGTTAATTGCTGTTTATATGCAGTCAGTCGGTTGCCTGTGTTCCACTAAAGTGTGTGACACGAAGCTAGAATTTAAGGCTTTTGATTGGCTACTTATCCTTCTAGAGTGTCAATAACCTGATAGTAACCCGATTATGCTGGTTACATGACACGAGAAATCAGTTTATTAGCCAAAAACCTACCTGTGCGAATCGGATTTCTCATAAACCGATAACGGCAATAACCCGATTATGAAAACTGTTTATTCAGTTTACATGAGCGCTCGAATAAACCGGTAACTCCAAAAACCTGATCATAAACGGTTTATTGATGCACATATAAACAGGCTCAGTGATGCGCAACCTAAATTCATTAGTTTTATAATCCAGTGCCACATATTCCAAATGACCTGGTTTTACCTGCCCAATTCAACCAGGTGATCCTTCAACCAGACTACCAACTGATGATTTAAGGCCCATTTATACCCTACGGTAATTACGGAAACGGACGCTTTCACCCGGTTCCGGGGGTCGTTTCATCCGTCAGTTTGTCCGTTGGTCGAGTGCTTAGCAATCCGGTGACTACGGGTGAAACGGAGCAATACCAGAGGCGGCCGTGGGTGGCAGTATAGTGAAAAAGACACCAATTTACAAAACTCAACGAAGAAGAGAAGTATTTCACATCTAAAAACGATACAAATAGTAAATGAAATAACCTGTGAGTTTGTGAAAGGGTATATTTCCATTACCATGCTAGCCAAGCTAAAAACATGCCTCATTTGTTTACATTTGGGCTCGGAGGACGTTCGTTTTCCCAACAACAAACCTAAATGGCCAGCACGAAGCCTCCTGGATTTGTTTATACATCATTACACAAATCTTAAAGTTGTTTCAGTGTGTTATCTCCGTGAATCCTAGGTCTGGCTATTTTATTTGGGCTAAATAATTTGTAAAACGAACACAAATCTGCCACAGCAACTGTCCATTCATAGCCAACCGACTCTGCCCTCTAGAGGATTTATTACGTAACATCAATTTTACGGACGGAGGTATGAATGCAACTCCGGGAGCAACGGTTGGCCCGGAAAGACGAATTTCGTCCGGTTCCGTAGGGTATAAATGGGCCTTACCCATCACTGGTAAGCAACTGGGCTTATTTTCAGAGCTTGCTAGAAATGTTAGATCAGTGATGGTCAACTTGGATCCACACGTTACAAGTCATTACCACATATTCCACATGACCTGGGTTTACCTTACCAATTCAACCAGACGATTGCCCTAGTAAGTTGGCCAGGTAAAACGGGATCTCGTGGTCATCATGTGTATGTGGCACTCGATTGTAACTTCTAACTCCAGGTCGCCCATCGCTGTGTTAGACGGCCTCTTGGCGTGTTTAGTTTTTGGTGGGATCGACCACTCGGCCCATGAGGAGCAGGTTCAGGGAGGCCTCGTGGTAGACGAGGAAGACGAAGGGCCTGTTGATGGTGAGTCGCGGCGGCAGACTGCCGGAGAGGGGGTCCGGGGGGGAAGCGGAGTCCGGCAGAGAGCCAGTCTCGTCCACCTCGATGGCAGTCGTCATCTGGACCTGTTAAAAGGGGTGTGGACAGGGTTGCCAGATGTGACTGATGATTTGCAGGCCCATTAAATGCTCAAAAAAACCCTGCAGGCACTACATCCTGCCCAATTTGAACTAAATTCTATTGATTTCAATAGCCATAAATCTACAGAAAACAGTCCAAAAACAACCCTCAATTGGCCTGAAAATCACCCAATTTGGCAACGTGGGTGTGGCGGCAGGCAATGCTGGTTAATGCTGTGATGTGTGCTGCCCTCTATGGATTGTAAGTGGATATGGCAACATGATAACAAACAAACGATTACTAAACAAGTATTTCTTGTGTTTTTCATCGGTCCACTACTCATTTCAACCTTTTTTTCCCCTTTTCCTCCACACAACTATGCCTTCATTCGTTTATAACCTTTATTTTGTCTGTTATGGTATCACCATGTATTCCAGCTATAACATAATCATAACTCAGACAACAAGCTTATTTAGTTCTGCACAGATGAGGAGGCTCCAAAAAGTAGTCCGGCTGTTTGCTTTCACCTAAACCACTGGTGGGCCCTGAAGGTATTCCAAGTGGGCCTTGAAATAATTTTCCAAAAATAATAATCATATTTTGGTGTGTGTTGCTGTTGATTTATTTGAGTTTTATTCTCTATTGGGTCAGAGGTGGGCCCCGAACATTTTTGACAATTTCGAGTGGGCCCAAAGTTGAAAAAGCTTGGGAACCCCTGACCTAAACTATTTTGACAACCTTGACTGGGTCGGACTCTAACTGATTTAATTCTAATCAAACTTTCGAGATTTTTTTTTGCTATTTCCTTTCAATATTCTCTAGCCTACCTCATTGCAAAACCTTCTCCTGCAGTTCAGACGGCATGTGATGAGACACTAATTTTAAAGCAGTGTTAGAGTGGTGTTAGAGCGGTCTTAGAGCGGTGTTTACCTCATCCAGTTTGAGGCCGGCTGTCTTGCTGAGAGTGGAGAGGTCGGCATTGCCCTGGAAGGCATCCGGCATGCCCAAGCTGGCCAGGGTGTTCTTCAGGGAATAGGACTGCTTCAGGGAGAAGCGTGGAATCTGAACCTCCAGTCTCCTGTGTGAAGGAAGGTGCAATAAATTCCAAAATACTGTACATGATTCTAAAGCATAAAATGCATACATGCATACATATAGAGATATCCACAATGAAGTACGAGTAGCCTACTAAAATACATTTTGGTCCTCAATATCTGATGATGATCTATCCACGTTATTACCCGTCCCCGCCCACTTAGCCATCCATTCCGGATCCGGATTCGGATCCGGCAGGGTAATAGGGTTTTTCACAGGATCCGGGTCCAACAGGATCTTAAGCAGTGGATCCGGTATCCGGCATGTTACCTAAAAATCGGGGTCTGGTGCATCTCTAGTCTAGGCTTTTCAGTCAGTCTTTCACAACCCTAATCACTGCATGGAGTGAAAGCCCTTTAGAAGTGGCCGTTGCAGGCAGTGTGGCAATAAGCCAATGAGTCTAAAAAATAGTTTGAGCCAACGTAATAAAAAGGGCCCACGTGTGTGAGTAGACTATGTGTTTCAACCCTTTCGTAGGATCCAGTATCCGGTTCCGGATCCGGCAGGATCTTAAGCAGTGGATCCGGTATCCGGCAGGATCCTAAAAATCAGAATCCGGTGCATCTCAAATTTCAACGATTATCATGCTCCCTCAGCGTTTTCAGTCTGCTAGTTTCAGTTAGGCGGCCCATAGGCATTCTCAATGAGTTAGCACTAGTCAATACTCAAATAGTAATGACGCCACCCTTGTAAACGTGGAAAATATGGTGGATAGAGCCTTACAAACTCCAAAGCACCTAATTTCAACCCCCACACATAGTAGAACGCCGCACTCTTCCGTGTGGTGCATCTCCAGTTGAATAGTCTTACGAGGTGAAAAAGGTGGATCAAGACACTGACGACGGCAATTGCCGAAACGTTTGTCTCTTCTCCGCTGCTATGTAAAAAACAAAAAATAAATAAGAAGAAAAGAAGAACCTGAGTGCGATCCACCTTTTTCACCTTGTAACACCCGCCACACATAGTCAAATGCACTCACGTCCTCTTCAGCTTCTTCACCCAGTCCCTGTAGGTGTTGGTGAAGATCTCGTCGTCGACGGAGGTCACGTCCACGTCCTCGTCGGGGAAGATGACCAACATGGCCGCCCCCCCTGAGCACGGCAGCTTCAGCACGCCCACCTTGAGGGCCGCGTCGTACGCCAGGTGGAACTTGTCGGAGCGGAACATCATCTGCACCTGGGCGATGTGGTACTTGTCCACATAGAAGCGCTCCTCCTGGCTGAAGCTGGCGTTGAAAGGCAACGTCCACTGGCCTGGAGAGGGACAAGAATTAGTTTTAGTAAGAGCGGTGGAGAAAGAAAAAGCTCTAGTCTGGGCCCACTCATACTAACTGTGGAGTTGCACAAAGTTTTTGATTCTCATTTAGTCTGGCTATGCACACTATCTAGAACATTTCAAATTTTAGAAAGATAGGGGAGCCAATTGATTTTGAGCATTTCCAAGAGTTCGATGAGGTGTGTTGAATGCAATGGCGCACCAGTTTAGTTAGCAGGTGGGTTAAGGCAGTGTTTCCCAACCAGGGGTACGTGTACCACTAGGGGTACGCGAGCACACTGCAGGGGGTACTTGGAAAAATGTAATTTTAACAAATGCATGGAGCATAGTCATACTGCAATAGAAAAGGTGATGTGAAACATGAGTTAGGGGGTACTCATGGCGCAACAAAAAGGCTTAGGGGGTACATGACACAAAAAAGGTTGGGAAACACTGGGTTAAGGGATGGGTGGTGTATGGGTGATTGTAGCTCCAACCAGAAGCATACATACAGAGGCATTTCATGAACGCCAGCTACACGCGCCCATTGCATCTCCAGAGAAATGGGCTGACGAGAGCCTAATGTGAGTAGGCCAGACCAAATGCTAGGAGAAATTTGAAGTTGCAATAGCCAGGCTAGAGAAGCTCTACTATGGTGCAGCAATGCCCCTGGTATCACCATATTGCAGTGCAACACACACATAGTACATGTGTAAATTACCAAGGCCAGAGCTACATATATAGAATAGAATAGAATAGAATAGAATAGAATAGAACAGACATTATTGTCATGCCAGCATGAAAATTCCCTTTAAATTCGCCTTCAGTTGCTTTAGTTGCTACCTCATCTTGCAACCTCATCTCGGCCTGGCTATCATGACTGCAAGTCTCAGTCATCTTCGAGACAAAAGTCTGGCCAGGCAAACCGTCTACAGCAATTCAATTTCTCAGATAAAGGGAGACAATATATTTGCTTGTTTTAAAGGGACACTATACAGGAAATGGTCAAAAAGGTACTGCAACTATGCTGCTCATTGAAACTGGGCTTCCTATTGCCAAATTTGATCTTTACATGAAAGTTTACTAAGTAATAAGCTAATATTTTCTAGTATGGCCCAAGTACAGTCATTTTTGCAGCTAAAAATGGCTATTTTTGGAAATTCAAAATGGCGGACCATGGAGAAGATCCCCCTTTTCATGTATGAAAAGTGCAATTTTTCCAGTTATGCTGGTGGTAAGTATTCATGAAAAAGGTAACATTAGTGAATGGGTAGCATGAATTCTGGAAATGAACAACTAAAAATCTCACACAGTGTCCCTTTAAGGTAATGACGCTCCACTTTAGTTAACAGGTGAGGCATTTCATGAACGTGAGCCAGACACACCCTTTGCATCTCCCACAGAGAACTATTGTAAATGGTTTGCCTCTCCAGACTAAATTCTCAAAGACACTTGTAGTCACGATAGCCAGGCTACCAAATCTACAATCTTGCTTTTGCCCCCACCCACACTCGCCTTTGAAGAAGGCCGCACTGATCAACAAGAGCTGTGTCTTCGCATCCAGGGATGTCGACACCACATCCCGGATCTTCTCCCCGGTCTTGGCGCGAACGTGGTCGTTTATGGCTGTCGTGGCGGCCATCGCGTTGGCAAAGTCCACGCTCTGCACTTCCGTCCTGAAGAACTGCTTGGCGCGCTCCTTATACGCCGCCTCCACCTCCACTGACGGTGCGGCAAACAGTGCGGCGACCTCATCGTACCTGGGGAGTATTCCAAGGACAAAGTTAAGTAGAGGTGCACCGAAAATTCGGCCGCAGAAAAAAAAGACACTTTCGGTTTTCGGCCAAAAGCCAATTGAGTGGCCGAATCGGAGGCCTAATAGAAAATAGGCATTCATTAAACTAATTTCAGTTCTGCTCTAACATTTGAAGACTTCAAATACACATTTATTTTCTTTCAAAAACATGTCAAAACATTTATTGTAAACCGTAGATTTAAGCAATATTTAAAAATAGTGAAAAACCTAACTTTTGACTGAATTGTAATATTCGGTTTCGGTTTCGGTATTCGGCCAAGTGATTAATTATTATTCGGTTTCGGTTTCTGCCACAATTTTTCATTTTGGTTGCACCTCTAAAGTTAAGTGATAAACCTGGCTAAGTTAATCTACAGAAAGTGGCACACCTTCTAATAGCCCACAGCTGCCATTAATGCCTCTTTTCCACTGCCAAGTTTTCTGGTAGGCCTACAGCTCGACACAGCGCGACTCGGCCGCCACTTTTTGCTCTTCGATTGAGCCGTGTCGTCGTGCACAACAAAAAGCAAAAGGTGGCGGTCGAGTCGCGCTGTGTCAAGCTGTAGGCCAACCACAAAACCGGCAGTGGAAAAGAAGCATTAGTGTACAGAAAGTGAGCACTCCAGACTCTTCTATTTGGTGATTTACCACTACGCCAAGGTTAACTAATCCTGGTTCACTACTTCAGACAGGTTCTTGGAATAAATACTCTCCTGAGCCAAGTCAAGTCATTTTGTGTTATCCAATTGCACATTTTAAATACAACACAGTTGACATTATACAGTACATTCTACAGTTCTACATTCTGTAGAATGTAGAAAATTGTAGAATGTATAACTGAAGTACCTTTATTACATTATTACATTACATTGCACTTAGCTGACGCTTTCATTTTATCCAAAGCGACTTACAGTTATTATTTTTCTGGGTATTGGTTACAGGCCCTGGAGCTAGGGGTTAGGTGCCTTGCTCAAGGGCACTTCAGCCATGGCTGGAGATGTAGGGAGAGGTCAGGGGGGATTCGAACCTGCAACCCCTAGATTGAAAGACCAATTCTCTAACCACTAGGCCACGACTGCCCCCAAGTACCTGAGTGAGGCCTGAAGCACGTTCTCGTTCACGGCCTGCAGGAGTTGCGGCAGTCGGTCGGGCGCGTCCGCCATCTGCAGCGGGCTCAGCTTCAGGGCGCCCCAGAGCAGCTCCTGGGTCTGTCCGGCCGCCCCCTCGGCCAGGGCCGCCAGCGCCTGGGTGAGGGCCAGAGGGGACACCACCACGTTCCCGTCGGTGCCACCCGCCAGCTTTCGGTACAGGCCGGTGGCAAAGTCGGCGTTGCGCAGGGCCACTTGGTCCGCGTCGCCTCCCTCTGGTGCCGCCTGGGCGGCAGACTGGAGAGCTAAGAGTGCGACGGTGCCCAACAGGAGCAGGGCGAGGTGGTGTAGGAGGAGGGCGGCCATGTTCTAACCACAACCTCTTTAGGGATCTACACTAATGGCGGCTGAGCTGGGCTGAGTTGGGCTGGGCAAGAGAGACAGCTGGGCCTGAAAGACAACGCCAGAGGAAATGAACGTTTAACGGGATAAAGCTGGCTGTCTCTGTGCAGTAAGAAGCAAATGCATTATTATTATTCACAGTTTTCTTTGGGCAAAGTTCATTCTGTTGCCATCTGCAATGCAACTGGCAGAAATGACTGTAGGTTAGAACCTGATTAAATGTCTCAGAGACTAGAGATCGATTTATATGGTTGTTATATCACCGGGTTGGTGGGCATCTACATGTACGCACGTACTGTATATTGGGACAATATTTGACATTTGTCAAAACATGTCAGTATTATTGACCAACAACCACATATGACCAAGAGATGCCTCATAAAGAGAAGCAGAAATATTGTCATACAATTTCAATAACAGCTTGTCACAAAAAAAGACAGCAGCTGAGCGTGACAGACAAAGCATCAGTATGAGTATCGAGCACAATCACAAAACATCAAAGATCAATCTTCAATTTAGACAACCTATATGTACATCCTGTGAAGTCGACTTTATGAATTCAGTCAGCTAAATGTGATGAAAATGACTGGCATTGAGAACTCCAACTGGGCCTATATCACTGTGAGTAGTACTGCTCCACCGATGACTTGCAAAAAAATATATAGGCCTATTCAGGGTGCGATTTGTAGGGAGGGATGGGGGGGGATTGCCCCCACTTCTGGTCTTGATATTGCCACTTTTTCTACTCAATTTTATCACAGTTCAATGTAATTCCATTGATATTGCTTAAAATCTGAAACATATTCCCCCTTCTGGTTTTCCGACAAATCGCACCCTGTTTGTGCAGAAATCCAAGTGTATCCTCTCAATCTTACATCCCCTGTCCTCTTTTACGGTTTCAGCATGGGGTGTGTATCCCATACAGTACAAATAGATCAGTTCAAAGGTCACTTCAATACAAAGGGGGCCGACTTCACTCTGTAGGCCTACTGGTCAGAAGTTCACTCAGCAAATGTTGTTTAATGATCCAAAGTGCAAATAAGTGCAAGTTACCAAACCTCGACTTATTTTATCAGTCTAACCCTCAGAGTGAAGACTGCTAGTCTGGAGTGCAGGGGTTCTGGTCAATATAACAAAACAGATGGAAGATAAACTCTTATTTTCCTTACTGAGAGAAAGTGTACACCTATGTGGGACAGTGATGAGAATGACCTAAATGAATTACCATATGTATTCTCACTGGCAATTAGGCCTACACGTTTGCCTAGGTAAATGTGAAAACTAGGAAAACATGACAATTTGCTGGGAAAAAAGGAAAAGAATGGATAATCATAAGAAATTCACAAAATAGGCCTAGGCCCTACGACTTAATTTCCGAAGTACCCATTTTTATCACCAGTCTGCTTTTCAGAAGTGTTCACATCTATCTTTGAGAGTAGTAGAATAGGCTACTGCTCTGACCAAGCACGAACCATAGATCATAGGGATTTGGCTGCTTTGACCAGTCCAGTATAACTACACCAATCCCACATGGCTGAGATCAAATGTGTCTCCACCTGCTAAAAGCCTAGAATTCCATGCATTATGTAATGGGCGTTGACGGCTGTTCTAGGTTATTCTTCTGATCATGTAGCAGTCTACATGGAAATACGGTAAAGGGTGGCAATAAGGTTATTATAGACCTAATACTAATTGAAAGCGGCATCGGCCTACATTTATGAGTTCACACGAAGCACTGTCATCCGCGGTTGCATTCCCACCTATAAAACGCGCACTGACCCAGACCCGTTATTTCAGGACGGCATGTCTACTTAGTCCCTAATAAAATCAACGATGGACCCACCTTGATGAATTAGATGGATGTTGGGAGCCGTCCGTTGACAGTAAAACAGGCGCCTACAGTTACTCTGGCCGCACCATCCCCTCTCATCTGACTATTGATGGGAGAAGAGTCTAAACAAACTACGCACGCAGCGCTAGATACGTGTGATGCGCACTTGTAGTCGTATTCACGAAGACGTCATGCCGGATGCTGCAGATTACCGCATCCTCTGAGTCTACCTCAACGTGATGTCGCAACTAGCCTATTTCTATTTAGGCCTATCAGAAAAAGGCGAAAGGCGTCTACAGTGTTCCAGTTTAGAGAAACAAATGGTCAATCAACATAGCTTAGATGCGTTTTGCTAAATAATTTCATGATAAGAATGCAACATATAGGCTACTCATGCCGCATTCTCATCTTCTTTTGAAATTGCACATTGAACCACCAGGTGGCATCCATGCATCAGAGTGGAGTTGCAGTCAAACCCATAGACCAGTGTTTCCCAACCTTTTTTGTCTCACGTACCCCCTAAACCTCTTAGTTGTGCCAGGAGTACTCCCTAATTCATTGTCTATATCGCTTTCTCCGTCCTTATGTGACTGCCCCATTCATTTGATATAAAAATAACATTTTCCCAAGTACCCCCTGCAGTGTGCTCGCATACCCCTAGTGGTACACGTACGCCTGGTTGGGAAACACTGCCATAGACATAGACTAACCTGTCTATGGTCAACCCATCAGACTTCACCAGACCTCTCACAGTAGCCTATAGAGCCTAGCCTAGCCTACTATATAGCCCAGTAGGTGGAAGGCCTGGACTGGTAATCCAGTTATAGGCCGAGCTACAGGCCGGTGCATTTCCCCGGTGATCGAAAGTCCTTAGGGTCAACATTGTTGTTGTTGTTGCTTTTTTTTGTAGAGTGACCCACAATTTATAGAGGACCGCACAGAAATGCATGGTTTTTTTTTTGTTCTTTTTCATCCCAGTTCATCTCTAGTAGTGTAAGAGATGAGAGGGATAGGCTATCTCTTCTGTAGTCAGCGTGCCCATGTACATAGAATCACTGGCGGTACTGTATCCTATACGCAGCCAGATCCTTGAGCTGAGGATCTAGTGCAGGGCAGACCGCGGGCAGACAGACGCAGCTTGCTAGGTGCCATGGCTAGGCCTCAGGGTGTGTAATTGGATGTATGGCTTTTCAGGGTGGATTGAGATCTCAGTGCTTGAAATCTACTTAACCCCTGAGGATTACCTTGTTGATTTAGTAGTATGTGGAATGGAGGCACACAGCCTTCCTTTTCAATCTCAGCACAGAAAAGAAAATCAGACATAGCATACGTCTAATACTACTACCATACGCCTGCATATATAGGCTATATATTGATTTGTTTTGTTTGTTTTGTTTTATTTTTTAACATAACAATTCAGCTACAGTCATCACAATGAAAAGAAACCGAAAAATAATAATGTACAAAAAACAAATGTGAGTGTTTGTTGACACAGGCATACAGGAGATGTTTCAGTTGTTTATCTTGGGAGGTGTCTTTTGAGATCTCACATGAAAAGAATGCACAAGGGAAAAAAACAATGTTTTCCCCCGTTGGTGCTATCATACAAAAGAAGCACATAAGACATTGTTTTGCAAATTAATGTACTGTAGTACTTTTACATTAAGACTTTTCCTGATCCCTTTGTAACACATACAGTAGGCAGAATGAAGATTTGTTTTTAAAATCCCCATCTAAAAAAAAAGTTGTGTGTGTGCTAATGTTCGCATATGAACATTGTAGTGAAGTAAGTTGATAAGTTGAAGAGATGACGACAATAATGATAAACATAGTTTGTTTCAATCAGCGTATGTAAATTCCCCAAAATAGAACCAGAATCAGTTACATATTATGGCCGTTCTCTCTTTACATATAGTGTATAACTAAAACAGCTACTACGTAACAGAGACAAGGCTTTATGTCATATGGGAGTTTTCTACAGAATCCAAAACAGGGTTCTGGAAACTACCGAAGTTTCTAACAGGCTAACAACTTCTCTTTTGAGAAACTCAGTCGTTTACTCTCCTTTTTACTCTTAAAATGACATGGAAAATCGGAACACAATGTGTTCTAAATGGTCTGAACCGAGTGTGATTAGTGCTATAGTGTAGCCTGTGGTGAACCTGATCTCAAACTGTGGTAATATGACTTTGTTCTCAAAGGCACAGAGAATTAAAAGTCAGTATGGGAAAATGGTAACACTTTAGAATAGCAGTCCCTTAACAAGCTTTATAAACACTTGATCAATAATGAAGTAAATATCAACAAATCCTTTACAAATGTTTGTAAATGAGCAAGACATACTATGTTAATACAGGGTCAAAGACGTCTTTGTCATTCAAAGTAACAGACACACAGTACATTTTGTGGTGTTAATTCAACACTTAAAGAGTTCATTTAAGTCCAAATGATGTCAAATCAACTCTCTAAGTGTTAAATGAACACTGCAGAATTTACTGTGCACCTTCTGCCAACTGTAACTGCAAAAAAACATGATTTTTAAATTGTTTCAAGTGAATGGATGACAGCCAAGGCTTTCATGAATTCCCTGTAACAATAAATACATAAAAAGAGTCCTGTTTTTTACAGTTACAGTCAGCAGAAGGCCTCCGTTACATTGAATGACAATGCCATTTTGCACATCTTTGACCCTACAACAGACACAGCGCAGCCACAGCAGTCCTGGAAGTTTGTTATCCAAAGAGCAAAGAGATTATAACATTGGATATAGAAGTGTTGGGAAGCACACTTCTTAACACACATTAAACCCATTCAGTAGGAGCTGATTCTCATTCCCACTGTACAGCCGTACGTTTGTTCTTACACATTTACAAACAATTCTAAATAATGAGTTTTGTGATGAATACTTCCTCAATGAACAATATGCAAATTAAGTGTTGATAAAGCTTTTATAGGGACCTTTATTCTAAAATGTTACCAGAAAGAAGAAGTGACCCGAGTACTTTCTGAGAATGAGCGCTCTGTTATGGTTATATTTAAGGATGCCCTGGTCAGGGGAAGAGGCACAACGTGTCATGACTTCACCTCTACAGTACTTTCGCTGTGTTACTTTCATTTTTTCCACACAGTAAATTCTGCAGTGCTCATTTAACACTTAGAGAGTTGATTTGACATCATTTGGACTCAAATGAACTCTCTAAGTGTTGAATTAACACCACAACATTTACTGTGCATCAGGTGCGTTAAAAAATGACCTCAGTAACAGGTGACAAACAAAGTTCAGGCAAGTGATTTGGCTGAATGTAGACTACACAGTATGTATTGCAGTGTTAATTCAACTCTTCGAGAGTGTATTTCGTCCCATAGGACTATCTAAGTGTTGCAATGACACTGTATTTTTTTTACTGTATACAATACACTAAAGATTTTGAAATCAGCTCTGTCTTTCTCATTGTATATACCGTATATCACTGTGTGTCTCTGTTTCTCTCAGTCTCTCGCTAATCAGCATGAACACAATTTAAAATCACAACATTTCAATCAACACAAACACATCTTTATATATTATATTACAAAGGCAGCTGTAATTGTTAAGTTTTCTCACTCTCGCCATTAGCTGCAGGAAGGAACATTAAACACCCACGAAATATGCTCCATGTTGTCACATTCATCATCAAGACTGCTCAGACACTGATAATTGATACATACATATTTTTTTCTCTTTTTGTTCTTGTTGTTTGCCAATCAGCATGTCCAATGATATGGCAAATAAATACAAGTTTGCAGCTGCCTTTTTAGTCTCCTTCGAATTTGCAATAGCAGGACACATTTCCAAGGTCATGCCATCAGATTCATGCCATTCACTAGTGTGCATTTTATATCTCATCCTTACGATGAAATCTCAGCAATCTTCACAATGTATTAGATGCGCCGCACAGTTATCCGATTCCAAGCTTCCAAGGCATTGATTTGATTTGTGTTTTTTTTTTTCATCAAGTGAGGCCCTCCCAACTGGCAGGCAGGTCCATCTGCTTTTTCCTCTTGCATGGCCAGCCAAAGGACAACAGAGACGAGCTCATCTTCACCCTTTTGACCCTGGGTTCAATCGAAAGTACACTCTCAAACTCAGGGAGACTTACTGTTTGGGTGCGCGTCCAATAAAAGTCATCAGATTAGTAGAGTAGGGAAAGGTCACATTCTCTTGTTTGTTCTCTTCACTAAAATGTTTAATGCACCATATCCAGGTTAGCTTCCAGATGGCTTCAGGCCTAAATGAGTCTGTGGAACCTGGACATGATGCATTAAACATGGAAAAAGGAGGTCACTTGCGCTCTAGCCTTCTTGGCACTCTCAGTCCAGCAATGTAAACAATAGAAAACAAGCTGGTACACTTCAGAAGGACTTAGGCCAGAGATGACTGGAGCACTCAAAAAACACTTTTGTTTGTTGTTTTACTGGCGTGCAGCAAGCATGACTGACGTTCCGACGTGTGATGCGTGTTCTTCAGAGTGGGACAGCAGCTTGTTTGCTATGTTGCTACTAAATATTTTGGTAGAAAAATGTTTTCGGAGAACAAACAAGAGAGTGCGGCCTTTTGACCCCCACCACCACCCATCTTGACCTGCGTGAGTCAAAATGCTGAAATAACACTGCAGATTGTATATGCTATGTTTGTGCTGGGGTCAGGAAATGTATTAAAAGTGTGAGTATTTGAGTATTTCAATTACTCAAAAGCCTTAATAGCACAAATGGAAACATTTTACAGCACAATCCGGCACAAACATAGCACAAACGATCTGCAGTGTTATTTCAGCATTTTGGGTCTGGGTGCAGCTTCACGCAGGTCTCATCTTGCCATGGGTATCTGTCTGGAAGGACCTGTCTCCTGCACCCACTCTCCCTGGCTGGGGTTGGGCACGTCAAGTTTGGGGTAGTGACCCCCACCACTCATCTTGCCATGGGTATCTTTCTGGAAAGACCCGTCTCTCCCTGGCTGGGTTTGGGCAAGTCAAGGTTGGGGTCGTGACCCCCACCACTCATCTTGCAATGGGTATCTGTCTGGAAGGACCCGTCTCTCCCTGGCTGGGGTTGGGCACGTCAAGGTTGGGGTCGTGACCCCCACCACTCATCTTGCCATGGGTATCTGTCTGGACGGACCCGTCTCCTGCACCCGCTCTCCCTGGCTGGGGTTGGGCACGTCGAGGTTGGGGTCGTCTCCCACGTGGCAGCACTTGCCCAGGTTCTTGATGATGTTGAGGTTGTAGCGCGCCGTCTCCGAGAAGCTGTTCTCCAAGAGCCAGCCGTCGGACTCGGAGTCGGGGTTGCCGATCAGCACCACGTTTTCCATCGCCGTCTGAAGGTAGCGCACCCCCGTGAGAACGAAGAGCTGGCGGAGGAAAAATAGAAAGAGAACAGGCTGAAGACTTGTTTTAGTCACAATTAAGAGAGACACAGATCATACAATACAATACAATATTATATTTATATTGCGCATTTTCACAAGTTGAATTCAAAGCACTTTCAAAATACACATACACACACACACATTTCCACATTCACACACCTCTGAAGGCTGCCTTACAGTGCTAATTATATTTGACCAGTGCAGTCATAGGTAAGCCATTAGGGCGTCAGACTTGTAGCCCAAAGGTTGCCGGTTCGACTCCCAACCCGCCAGGTTGGTGGGAGGAGTAATCAACTAGTGCTTTCCCCCATCCTCCTCCATGACTGAGGTACCCTGAGCATGGTACTGTCCCGCCGCACTGCTCCCCAGGGGCGCCATTCAGGACTGCACTCTTGCACGGGTGAGGCATAAATGCAATTAATTTAATTAGTTTCGAACCTCAACGAGCTAGATCATGATGATGGCAATGGAGATGGACTGCATTATGCAAGTTGATTATACTTCAGCAATCCATTGCCTAGACCAGTTTTAATATGTACTGTAACTCTTAAAGGGTTGAAATCAACTCTTCATTTTGTTCCGCTCAAAAATTGTGTTGATTTTACTCTTTTCATCAGTGTAACATTTACAGAGTTAACTCTACTCAATATTGTCTAAAGGTCAGAACAATTTGACTGTCTACAGGTATATTGTTGTAAATAGTCTATCTGGATTTACACGAGTTTGCTCCAGAGGCGCATCTTGCCACCTGGCAAGGCAGGCAGCCGCTTGGGGCCCCCTAGCCCATAGATAGTGAATGACAGTCCACACTTCACCACAGTAGTGGCGATTTTGGTTCAAATGTTCATTTTTTTGCATTTTTCGCTTGGGGCCCCACCTGACCATCGAATCGCCTCTGGTTTTCTCCGAAACACTCTGAAATAAAAATGCTAACCTCAAAGAGCCAGATCATGATGACGACTATGGAGATGGACTGCATGATGTTGGTGTAGTACTCCAGCAGGGCCTGCCGGCAGCCCCTCTGCCACAGGTTCAGCTCCTCCGTGTAGTGGTCGTAGTTGAGGTGCGCCGAGTTGTTGGTGACCTGGTGCTGGATGCAGGGCCGCGGCGAGAAGACGTTGCAGCAGCTGAAGGGCACGCTGTCCATCAGGAACTTGCCCTGGATGTTGTTCCTCAGGCGGCTGGATTGGATTGGACGGACGGATACCAACAGGTGGGTGGAGAGTGGGAAGTGTAAGGAAGGCAAAAAAGGAAAAGGAAAGGGTGTTTTTATGCACGTTTATCAAAAGTTCAAAGTACTTTATTTGCCATTTGTGCATAAACTAGTAGTCCAAGCACATAGGAACTCTTGTGCAGGCCCTCTGAGTCAATAGATAAATAGAATTAAATAGAAAAAAATAGGACAAAGACAAAATACATTAAAAAGTGATAAAAATCAAAGAGATCAAAAGAATAAAAAAATACGTAATGTCAATGTATTTATTTGGACAGAAATATCTCTATTTTTTATAACACCTATATTGTATACCCCCCTTAGGCTATATATTTCTAACCTCATGTGTCTGTATGTATTTTATCTGTTTTTTAGCATAAACTATATGTATGTTACTGCTGCAACACTTGAATTTCCCCATTGTGGGATAATAAAGGGCATACTTGCTTACTTGAAGGGTAGAGACAGAAAGGGGACACATTCAGTACATTTTGTTGTGTTGAAAGTGCACTGTAGGCCCTATAGGATGCTGGCCAGAGTAGGGTATTGCAACAACTATTCTGCTCATTGAAACTGTGCTGCCTATAGCCAAATTTGATTTTTCATGAATATTTACTAAATAATAAACCACTACTAGTATGACCAAAGTACAGTAAGTTTTGCAGCTAAAATGTCTATTTCTGGAAATTCAAAATAGTGAACCAAGGAGAAGATCCCTATTTTCATGTATGAAAAGGGCATATTTACCAGTCATAATGAATACTTAGAATTTGAAGGTGGTGGTAAGTGTTTGTTAAAAAGATAACATTTGTGAATGGGCAGCATGAATTCCGGAAATGAGCGTCTAAAAATTTTACACAGTCAATTCAACACCAATAGAGTCCTCTAGAGCAGTGGTTCTCAACCTTTTTAAAAAAAAAAACAAAAAAAACAAATTCACCATTGACCTCATTATAAATCTGTCTTAGTATTAAACGCTTTTTTGGTCTTTCAGTACTGTTAAAGAACTTTAACATCATACAAAAAGGTAAGGCATATGGCCTGGTGAAATAGTATTTGCATTTAGGCCTACCTAAATTGTTTTGGCAACAATAAAAAATTCACAGAGGGTGTCAAGTTATCTACAGAATATAATGTACTGTCAGTGGTGTAGTCTACTTTTTTATGGTGGGTATACTGTATATTTGAGCATTTTATGAATTGGGTATACTGTATATATTTGTGCTATTCAAAACAATGGATCAATCAATTTTAAGTGGGTATACTGAAATCCCTGAAATTTAGAAGTGGGTATACTCCGTATACCCGCGTTCTACGTAGACTACACCACTGTGTACTGTAGTGTATTGTATGTCATGGTATGTTATAGTGTATGAAATAAACTGCACATGTATTACTGTATGTCTTCTAAGAACTTCTTCCAGACACCCAACTAATACAGTCCACTGACAGTCTACTGTATGGTTAGTCAAGGCCTAAGACAGCCACAGGAAACTATCTCCATAATAATTACTACAATAATAATAATAATAAAAATAATAATATTAATAATAATAATAATAATAATAATAATAATTGTGTAGCACAATATCATACAGGGCATGCCGCTTAAAGTGCCTAACAAATGGATAAACATCAAAGGACAGAACACCCAAACAAACAACATACAAACAACAAACAAAGGATTATGCCGGCCGACTCGGCTCCTGCTGCCGCCCGTGTGAACTTACTCGGTCACCTCGCTCTTGTGAATTGTTTAGCCCAAGTATTTGTCTTTAAAAGAAACATCGTCTAAAAATATCATGATATCAATATTGACTGAAATAATCGTGATGTAGATTTTTCTCACTATCGAGCAGTCCTACTGTTCTTACTCGGTCACCTCGCTCTTGGTCTAGTCCAGGTATTTCATTTCATTTATTTCTTCAGGACATTGCACATTAATGAACATATGCATACAGTACATGCACATACAGTATGTAAATGTGCCAGAGGTAGCGGTTGTTGATCCACTGCACGCTGAACCAGTAACTAATTCACTTTTTTAGTAGCTTTTAGTAACTTTTTTTTTTGTCACTTAACTTAGTAACTTAATTAGTAACTTTTTATTTTATTTATTTTTTATTGGACTGTGCTGCCCTAACAGCTTATGGACCTAGATGACGATAGGCCATATTGTGTTTTGTGTGTCTTTAATGTGTGTTTACATGTGGATTGTGGAGAAGTCAAATTTGCAAGACAAAAGTTCTGTGCATCAGACAATAAAAGTTTGTCTTCTATTATCTTATCTTATCTTAACTTACTTGGTCACCTCACTCTTGGTGGGCTGTACAATTGGTCGCATATTGAGCCTACAATTTTAACTGTGCGAGAAAGAAAAATAAAACGGGCGCACCTGTACGAGTAGGCCTATGCATTCAACCCTTTCATTCGCATTTTGCTTCTGAGTTCGAGTGCATGATTGTGAGAGCTGCTCATTTTTTCCACAGCCTGGGTGCATCCCAATATGTGACCTTGCCTCCTCCACTTGCCTCCTCCACTTGCTTCTCGTCATGATGACATCACTGACAACAGCATTATATTTCAATATCTTGCAAAAGCTCAATTGTAAAGTATTTTTCTCATTTGCAATTGGGATGGTGAATGAAAAACAGTCCCTCAAAAGTTGTTGTGGCGAGGCTGACAGCTGGGAAACTTTATCGTTTTCTCCACGGAGGAGGGGCCAGGAGGCGGGACGAGGAGACAAGCACAAGTGGAGGAGGCAAGGACACATATTGGGATGCACCCCCTGTCTGATAGACGGCATCAAACTCCATTGGGAACGCACTTCAAAAAAGACGGTCAATGTTGCTTGAATTCCGTGTTGGCTAAGATTGAGCCATATCTGCTCCCATAGCTCAGAAAAAAAAACAGAATCGCTTCGCACAGATCCCTGGTGGCAACAGTTACAAAGCGCGCATGCCTCATATCCCAGTCGGATGTTCTGTGCCAACACTTCTTACAGCTTTTCGAAATGAACTGCTGTTTAAAACGTTAAAATGCGGGAGTTTGCATTGCTAACAGGAAACCTCTTGGATCCGATAGTGAAATAGCCACTCGGTTTGCTAACTCATGTGGTTTAATGAAATAGCCACTCGGTTTGCTAACTCATGTGGTTTAAAGGACGTCGTTGTTTGAGCTGTTTTGGCGTTTCCCAAACCGCTGTCTTCGCAATGACTTCGCAAAAAAATGCAATCGCAATCAAAGTAATCAAGTCAAAATATAGTTCGAGGAGCATTCACAAGTAGTGTGCAGTGCGCGCAAATTTAAAGTCTAGTTGGTCCAGTAGCTACAGGTGCTGTAGGCTATCAAAAAGAGCAGCCAACACAGTGAGATAATTTTGCTGCTCCCAGTTTCATTTCACACCGTTCCAACCCATGCGTTTGAGGAAACAAAAACTAGGCTTAACGTGTTGTAGGCTATGTTTAAGATTTAGTCAATCTAGTTCAGTAAGCATGTGATTTACATGCTTTTAATCACGAAGTTATAGCCTAATCAGGCACGTGCACAGCATAGTTGCCCACGGTGCTCGAGCAATGGCCCTTTTGCCCACATTGGCTGATATTGCCCTTCCAAGGGAGGGGAAAATAATATGGCAATTATAATTTCATATTTCAATATCATTTGATTTCTTTATAATTCATAATTTTGATTGAAGTTTTGTACAATAAAGACTTAAGTCAGTCATACAAATTCATCAGACCCATCGAGAATGGGCACGAGCGATGTGAGGTAGGCCTATGCAACAACTCCGGTGGGGAGGGAGAAGGCACGCGACAGGCGCTTGAGCGCCTATAAGAGACACGAAAGATTTTGAAGATGCCTGGGTGTCGGCTAGAGCCCTATTCACAGTCTACATATTAGGGTACAAAATATGCTCACAATCAACCTCTCTAATACAATCTTGAGTTTAGAACTTTTAGTTAGCCTATCATACATCTGACAGCCAGCCAGCGCCACGTTTAGGTAGCAAAAAAAACCCCGACAGCCAGCTGTAGATATGCCTCGGAAAAATAGACTAAGATTTCATGTTTCAACCGATTTGCTTTGCAATTCGTATTTTTGATTGAAGCTTCCTAAATTAAGTTTTCAAATTCAGATTCACCTGCACCTCGAGAGATAGGCAAAGGGAGGGGCAGAGCAGCATGCGCGTTACGGGGGGCACGCGCAGCTCTACATGGGAGGGAGGGGGGAGCAAGCATGCATGCGACCAGGGCAGAGTACATAGCAGACTACACAGTATTAAACTACATGATCACAATTAATGTCTCTTAAAGCCGATCTCGAGTTTAGGACGTTTAGTGATCCTAAGTAATCTGACAGCCGGTGTGCCACGTTCAGATATTGGGGGAAAACGACAGCCAGCTAGCTTGCAGAAGTTTTACATGGATCAGGTTGTTTTGTGGAAGGCTAACCTAACTAAAGCTGGGCTTACACTGTGCGACTTTTGCCCCGATTTTGCCCCGATTTGGCACTCGCACGACTTTTTGAGAGTCGGGCCGATTTCTTGCTCAATCGCAGGTCAATCGTGAGTCTCGCATCGTGCAGTGTACATGGGGTAACGACAAGCGATTTCGCCTCACGATCGTGCAATCGCAGGGTCGCAAGAAAATCAAAACGGTTTGAAATTCTGGTCGTGGCTCGTGCATAAATCGCACAGTTAAAGCAGTGCTACGACCCGATTTGACACTTCACATGCACAAATTAATAGGGCCGTGCGATTCGCTGTTGAGCGCGACCTCATTACCACCTCAGGTGCGCATGTTCCCTCCTCTGCAGACCGGGGAAACATGCCTGTCGCGTCGTATGGTGGAAGCATTTCGCTCGCATCCGACTGTCGGCTCGTGTAGTGTGAGGACGTGAGTCGTGAGTTGTGAACTTTTAAACAGTGAAATTCCATCGTGCAGTGTGAGCAGAAGCTTAAAACCCACGAGTGAAAATATCGCACAGTATATGCCCGGCTTAAGAAACATGCAGATGACATGTCGTTTTATCAAGCAAGAGAGAACTTAAGGGGGTAGGCTAGCTAAAGGAAGCACATCTCTGCAGAGTTGGCTGCAAAAAAATGAACAGGTGCAGGTGAGGCAGAGAATCTTAGTCAGGATTGTAGAGGTTTGATCTTGGTGAGACCGCTAGGAAAGTGCTTTTTCTTACGCTGATATATTCTCCGACCCAAAGATACTGTTTCCACTGTCAATGTCCATGTAATTGAAATAAATCCACTCCACATGATAACTGTTCTTCTCAAGACATAGGCCTACAAAATGTGCATGAACTAACTAAAATATCTGTAATGAAAATAAAAGGTTAGGCTATAAAGTCTGCGAGAAGCTCGGAGCTTCAGAGCAACAGATAAGAACTGGTCGCTCCCACGCCTCGGTTCTTTGCGATCTGAAATGAAAGCCGGCTCGTCAATTCTTAAAGCGACAGTACAATTTTTAATATAGGCTACAAAAGACCCAACAAATGACCTAAACCTGTGAATTCTTATTGTTTTAGTTTCCTATATAATATTCATCATTTTAATCATGGAATATGCCTATTAATGAAATTTCAAATTCAAATTAAATGATCTTTTTAACCATTTTTAAACTATTTCTATTTATTATAACTTTAAGTCTACTTTGGCTGCTACAAGGATTATAAAGATGACAGTGGGTTAATTGATTAAGCATCCTCATATTTAGCCTATTATTTTACTCGTCATTTCATTTAATTTAAGATGAGGATGACTCAGAGCCACAGACCTCTGCACATAGGGCAGGTAGGCATAAGACTGATCATCTCTGTGTGAGGTTTAAAAACTATCAAGGCTTTTTCTCATAATTTCATTTAATTTAGGGGGCAGCCACATACCACACATGAGGAAATGTGAATCAGGAGACATTTAGGGCAGGTGGGCCATAAGGCTGATCATCTCTGATATGATTAATAGGTAGGACTACATGTTTAAAACTTAAACTAGTATGTTATATCATATGGTACGCATATTCAAGATACTATACAATAAAATAATATTAATAATTATGACAATAATATTACTAATATATTCTACTACTTACTACTAAAAATAATAATACCCATGGTGCAGTTCCTAAAATTTCTGAAGGCCGCTCATTGTTGATGGGTTTTTTTTTATTTTTTTTTTCGGGGGGGGGGGGGGGGGGGGGGGGGGGGTTGTTGCCCTTTCTTCAGGTTAGAGCAACTGCCCTTTGAGATTCCTGTGCACGTCCCTGAGCCTAATACTACTAATAATAACAATAATAATGATAATATGCCTAATAACAGTAGGCTAATAGTAATGGGAACTGTGATTTATGGCATATAGCAGTGGTTCCCAACACTTTTTGCACTGGGACCATTTTATCCTGAACTTTTGGGGACCACATTTTTTTCACAACCAAAACCATGACTGAGCAAACTTGCTGGCTATAAAAAAAAACAGTGGATATTTCTGACAGTATAAGCAGAGAGAGTAGAGAGAGAGGTTCCATTGGCCCATTGTTTCCTGGTTCTATCGTGGCCCCCCTTAGGCAGACCTAGGCAGACCTAAGGACTGTTCTATTAATTGTAGGAGCATTATGACACGCCCCTTTAGGCAGACCGGAACCTGGTCGCGTTAGGTGCTCATAGAAACCTATTATGTTGGCATATCTCTATAGAATATTTTTTATTTTTTTATTTGACCTTTATTTAACCAGGAAGGTCCCATTGAGGTAGAAACCTCTTCTTCCAGGGAGTCCTGGAAGAAGACTGGTATAAGACTACAATAGCTATGGATTGTTAATTAGTGATATTTATTGGTATTTTTTATTTCACACCTAGACATTTCAGGGGAGCCCATTGGAATTCCAGGTGACCCCATACCCCAGTGTTGGAAAAAAAACACTGACATATAGCCTAGGTCATTGTGCATGAAGATGAAGAAACAAGCAATGAGCTCAATAAGCACAGTATTTTACATAAACCCCCCAATAACAAAAGTGTCACGACATTTTTAGAGTGCTCCTAAATTTGTATCTGTGCTCCTAAAGTTTTATCCGTGCTCCTAAATTTTTTCATTTAGGAGCACCTGTGCTCCTAGTGAAAAAGCTTAACGTACAGCCCTGGGTCACGTCCAGGTAGGCCATATTGTGTTTTGCGTGTCTTTAATGTGTGTTTACATGTGGATTGTGGGGAAGTGTCATGTAAGACAAATTTATGTGCAAACAGACAATAAAAGTTTATCTTATCTTATCTTATGTTATCTTATCGTATCTTAACTTACTCGGTCACCTCGCTCTTGGTGATGTCCAGGTAGCGGTTGTTGATCCACTGCACACTGAACCAGTAACTAATTAACTTTTTTACTAGCTTTTAGTAACTACTTTTTAGTAACTTAACTTAGTAACTTAATTAGTAACTTTTTATTTTATTTATTTTTATTGGACTGTGCTAATTAGCCCTAACAGCTTATGGACCTAGATGACGATAGGCCATATTGTGTTTTGTGTGTCTTTAATGTGTGTTTTCATGTGGATTGTGGAGAAGTGTCATGCAAGACAAATTTCTGTGCAAACAGACAATAAAAGATTGTCTTATCTAATCTTATCTTATCTTATCTTATCTTATCTTATCTTATTTTATCTTATCTTATCTTATCTTATCTTTCTTAACTTATTGGTCACCTCACTCTTGGTCACGTCCAGGTAGCGGTTGTTGATCCACTGCACACTGAACCAGTAACTAATTAACTTTTTTACTAGCTTTTAGTAACTTCTTTTTAGTAACTTAACTTAGTAACTTAATTAGTAACGTTTTTTATTTTTTATTGGACTGTGCTGCCCTAACAGCTTATGGACCTAGATGACTGGCCATATTGTGTTTTGTGTGTCTTTAATGTGTGTTTACATGTGGATTGTGGAGAAGTGTCATGCAAGACAAATTTCTGTGCCAACAGACAATAAAAGTTTATCTTATCTTATCTTATCTTATCTTATCTTATCTTATCTTATCTTAACTTACTCGGTCACCTCGCTCTTGGTCATGTCCAGGTAGCGGTTGTTGATCCACTGCACGCTGAACCAATCCTTGTAGCCGCCGTTGCCGCAGCACTGGAACTGCAGCTGCAGCATGTCCACGGTGCGCTTCAGGTAGCAGCGGCCGGGGATGTCCGTGTCCTTGTAGTAGCGCATGGCGTTGTGCAGGCCCACGTAGAGCGAGCGCTCCAGCTCGTGGTGCATGAAGCAGCACATGAGGGCGCCCAGCAGCATGCAGAAGGAGAAGAAGAGCGTGACCAGGATGTAGGGCATCATGATGATCTTCCAGCGCAGGAACTTGGTGGTGTCCACGCAGTCGTAGCAGATCTTGCCGCCCAGGAAGTTGATGCCGCAGGTGGCCAGCCCCACGCCGATCAGCATGTTGGGCACGGGGTGGATGTCGTCGGACATGACCTCCTTCCGCTTCTGGATCTCCACCTTCAGGAACAGGCCCAGGCTGAACAGGGTCACGCCCGTGACGACGGACACCCAGTTGAGCACCCAGAGCACCTGGGCCAACCTGTCGCGCTTGGTCTTGGTGAATGTGATCTTGAGGACGGCCATGTTGATCCAGGAAGGAGGACAGGACAGCAGCAGGGGGTGAGGATCAGTGGAGCCGTCGTCGGCGATCCTCGACCCCCCCTCGCCTCCTCTCCCTATCCTCCAAGGCAACCCGGGGTGGGGTGGTGGTGGTGGGGGGGGTTGGAGAGAAAGGGGTCAGAGGTCACGGCGCGGACAAGTGGGCACAGGGATTTTGGTCATTTAGGGACAGGGAAGAGGATCTGGGGGAAGGGGGAGCGCTTGTTTTTTAGAGAACCTCATAAGAGGCTTAGTCCCTTGGGGAGTATTTTTACAGCGAGAAAGGCTGTTGACTGGAGCTGGAGCTGGTTGCTGGAGCCAGGGGCCGGAGTAGACAGCAAGCTCTGAAAAACAAAAGACGGGGTGAGAGGAGTTCATTCTATGAGATGAATACATCAAGTGTGCACTGAACAAAACACATTCTCAATGAGCGTATACAGGGCCTTGGAGTCTTTGCAGGTGAAAAATGGTAAAACAAGACGTACATCATCATGCTAGACTTTTTGAAGAGGCATGCTTTTAAACTAAGGCAAAAAAATCTACCAAGAATTAGTCCTATTTTATACTCAGATGTGTGAAGTCAACAGAATTCAATGCTGACATCAAATGGCAGTGGCATGTTCTTACAACAAGGAAGTCTTTGCTTACGACTCGATGAACAAGCGGTGTTAGTGACACATCACGACTCAAGTCAAGTCTAAAAAAAAAATGATACAGCCATGCGTAAATCATTCCACTTCATTTTGGTTTACTTCAAAACAAGCTAAAGGGTAGAATTACGATGAGTTATCTTAAGTAATATCAGCCGTCTTCTGTCTCTTCTTTCTCTCTTCTTGTCTCTTACCTGTTTTCCTGTTGTGCTTCCAGTACATGGTCCAGTCCGGTCACCTGGGAAAGTAAGTCACCTGCAATTGAGTGACATCCCTGAGAATTCTTTTGCCCCCCTCACTCACGCCATTTTTGGTAATAGGCAGTGTAGCCCGTGGTGATATCCAAGAGTGTATGTCGTCCTGCTGCCACCCGCTAACACCCAATTTAATCCCTTTATCTCATAGAATTAACCAAAACACGCCCCCTTTGCTGGCTGGACCAATAACGGGCCAGGAAATTCAAAGACCCCCATTCTCGTTCTTTCTTTCTTTCTTTCTTTCTTTCTCCCTCTCCATTTCTTATTAGTGGAAGTTTGTTTGTTATCCACCTCTTGAAGAAGACCATGGCATGTGTTTTGTTTTGGTTTTTTTGTGTGCAAATGTGATGTGCATGATCTGTACTCTGTGCTGATGACGTGATTATCAAACTTTTAGACAAGGATAATGTGCTGTCATGTATATTTGGAAAGTGTGTACCTGCAAAAAAGTAAAGCATACGGTACATTAGACAAATATACATTAGACATACATTATGTAATTATAAATCTATATTTAGTGTAATAAAAGAACATGTAATAAAATTCTATATACTTCATGCTCACACCTAGAACTCATTTATCAACATGCAAAATGAACATGGCATTTATTTGGTGTCAGAACCCAAGGCCCACACTTCTGAAATCAGGGACGGGCGCAAGATGCAGGGCGAAAAAAAAATCTCGGATCGTCTGGCTCGTGTTGTTGACATGAGCGTTTGTGACCGGAGTTGCGTGCACTGACGCGTAACCCAGACGCAAAGTCACACTCCTGTGACCCCACACAGTGAGAGACTGTCGCTGACAATCAGTCTGCTGGTGAACTTAGAAGCTCTGTAGGTGTTGGGAAGGAGGTTTACTATTAATCCACAGGCAGGGCCGCTGACGCCTTTAGCTGGGCCCAGGACAAAGTCATCTGAAAGGGCCTATCCAATATGTAGTGGGGACTCAAATATGGGCCCCCTATCTCCCCGGGCCCGGGACAACATACCCTTTTGTCCCGCCATACCACCCCCGCAACCCCCCTGTCGGTGGACCTGTCCACAGGCTCCACTAAGCTAGTTGGTAAACATCACACCTCACACACGCAGCAGATTTTTTTTCTCTGTAGGTTCTAGTATTTGCCTACGGACGGACAGTGCCATTCATAGGGTGACCAGACGTCCCGGTTTGACCATGACAGTCCCGGTTTGGAGTTGTGTGTCCCAGGTCCCGAGCAAACCCTCTTGGGACACAAATATGTCCCGGTTTTGGCCACCCACTACATTGCGCCATGTCTATCAGGGTAAATATATGGAAAAGATTACATGTTTACCTGCCACAGTTAATGGCAGCCAGCGCTTGTATAGAAAGTCTGAAGGAGTCAGTTGCGATTTGTCATTCCTCCCTCTAAAATTGATCAGAATGCAGGAAATTGCATCTAAAAAATACACATTTTCCTGGGGGAGGACCCCCAGACCCGCCCGCCAAATATTGTCCTTCAGTCACGCACGAAGTGTCCCGGTTTCAGACTACAAAAATCTGGTCACCCTAGCCATTCAGTTACTAGCGAAACGAGACTGTTGTGGTGTGACCTGAATCAGCTGATAGTACTGTAGGTCTGGTGAAGAAAGAAGCAAGTGACTAGTGAGGAATGCTGCATTCAGTGGAACAACTCATTGTGGAACTATTTTGTCATCAACTCTGGGGTGCATTTTTTGAAAGCGTAGTTGTTAGCAGTTAGCAACTTCGGTTGCCAATGGGAAATTGCATTGCTACCAACAAAGTAGCTAACATAGTTAGCAACTACGCTTTCCAGAAATGCACCCCTGACTTGACTTGGTGCTTCTTGTTGTCAGGAGATTAGTAAATTGATCATGAAATCATGAGCATGCAATGACCACATAGAAATGAATAGAAATATGACTGTGACCGGTTTGAGACCGACTGAGAAACAGGTGCAAACTGTGGTTAATGTAGACTCCTACATAGGCACAAGAAGCTTATGAATAACTTGTGAGGCATTCTACAAAAATGGGCCTATGCTTTTATGTTTTATTAGCAATGCTCAAATGCATTCCTTGATTGCATGAAGTCCAACAACTACTGAAGACCCATGTTCAAGGTTGGCCAGAGCACGCGCGCGCGCACGCACACACACACACACACACACACACACACACACACACACACACACACACACACACACACACACACACACACACACACACACACACACACACACACACACACACACACACACACACTTTCTCTCTCACTCTCTCTCTCTTTTTTTTGTGAAATATGGAAAACTATAGAATGTCCTATCAAATGGGACATACCCATTCAAATGATGCCTTGTTATTTCACAAAAGCGCTGATTGAGGATTTTTTCAAATATATTTAAGGCTGTTATGGGTAACTGGTTAGGGTGTCTGTCAGACTTGTTGTCCAGTGGCTCGGTTCGATTTCTGGTGAGTGGGACTGATTAAGCAGCACTCGCTCACTCACATAAGTCAGCTTGGCTACACTGGTTCCTATTGAAAGTGAAGTGAAAGTGAAAGCCCAACTGGGAAGCTCCAACTCCCATTGTCATTGTGACACAGCACTCCACAGCACACAAGTGTACACTGCACACCGCACACAACGAAATTGCATTTAAACCTCACCCTTGCAAGGGAGCAGCCCCCAATGGCGCCTCTAGGGAGCAGTGCGGAGGGACGGTACCATACTCAGGCTACCTCAGTCATGGGGGAGAGCACTGGTTAATTACTCCCCCCCACTAACCTGGCGGGCCGGGAGTCGAAACGTCAGCCTTTGGATACAAGTCTGACGCCCTAACCGCTTACCCATGAATGCCCTATTGGTGCCAGTTGGGCTGCCCCCTTGCAAGGGTATGGCATAAATTCCATTTCATTGTGTGCACTGTGCTCAGCAGAGTGCTGTGCCACAATGACAAAGGGAGTTTACCATTTTGGCTACCCTTTCTTTCACTTTTGTGGTCCCTGATCAGAATCACTCGTGTAAGGCAATTAAGTCAACACTAGATGGCAGCAAAGGACTTTGCAATGGTCTGACATCTGCCACACATCTCTCAGGATTGCCTTGATCTGATGTATAATGATGAGTTATCGATGGCTTACTAAAATGATTTTGACTTTCATGAAAAAGTTTTGAACATGTAGCCTACAATAGCGTGTGGTATAAATAATCAAAATATCTAAAACATCCCCAAATAAGGTATAGGCCTACTGTATGTCAATGGCACAGTACAGTAGTATATGTCACACCGTTTAATTCCACGAGCAAATCACTATTTGATGAACTTGTTAATCTATTGCATTGCAATTGATGAACAATGACAGATTAACAGTAGGCCAGAACTACACAGTGCCAATACAACACCATCATTTCAAAATTGGATATTCTGAGCCATGTTCCTTTCTATGAAATTGCCCTCTTTCAGTTTATTCTGGTTTAGCCTATTTGTTATAATGGGACGGGGAGAGCCGTCTGCGCTGTTTCCAGCTGGGATGCTGGCATCGCGCATGCGCACTCATGTTTGGCAATAAATGGAGGATAGAGATGGCCCTTGACAATTTTCTGTTTGGCCAGTGCATCCTCTATTTTTTGGCATTTCTCTTTGGTTTCATCGCTGTCGTGCCGCTCTCGGAAAACGGCGATGACTTCCAGGGGAAATGTTTGCTGTTCACCCAGGGGATGTGGCAAAACGAGAATATGACGGTGGGGAAGCAGCGGTTCATGGTGGACGAGTGGGGTCCGGAGACATCCTGCCGTTTCATCACGTTCGTCGGAATCGTCTCGCTCATCCTGTCCGCGGTGCAGGCATGGCGAACCCTGTTCTTCCTCTGCAAAGGCCAGGACGAGTGAGTGACTTGTGACGAAATGGGAAGAAATATCGTAAACCGTTATTAACGGCCTTGATGCGTTTTATTTATAGAGGACAGATGTCTGTGTTCAGCACTTGGTGGTGAATCACTTATCATGCTACTCTGCCTCCTTTTAAAGGATGGCATTTTCTGGGGAAAATCAACTGACGCATTGATGTAGAAAACCATGTGTAATCTATTTTTTTTAATTAGACACGTTTTAATAAAACATTTGCAGAACAGTAGACTATCCGAAAGTGTGTCACCGTCAGTCCATGGTCACATTTGACTGGCATCTATCGATTTAACCTTTTGCCTATTTTCTGGTGAGGAACCAATGACAGCAGTCAGACGGGCGCGCACTGAGCTAGCTCAAATAGCCTAATCATGAAGTGCTCACTATTTAAAGATGGTCGCTACGCTAGCCTATAGGTCTCACTAATTGCTCTTTTTCACTTACAGTTCCTTCTTCCATGCCTTCCTCAACCTGCTCCTGAGCTCTCTGGTGGTGTTCGTAGTATTCGTGGCCAGCACCATATCAAGCGTGGGCTTCAGCTCCTGGTGTGACGCTATCACGGAGAATGGAGCGATGCCAAGCAGGTGTGTTTTGCGTGTGTGTGTGTGTGTGTGTGTGCGCGCGCTCCATATAGGCTACCATAGCGCCTTAAGGCTCGCCACTGTGCAAGAAGATGGGAATGGAGAAGTGTACCATACAGTACCATACAGGTCATTGTAAGCTAGTCAATAGCATTATTTACACGCCACTCGTCAACCACTTTGAGGAAATGCCAATGAACAGAACATAGGAAGTATTGCTTTGCGCCTCACACTACACAACACAAATCATTTTGCAGTAACATCTGCTATGCCACGAGTGGTATTTACAAAAGTACAAAAATAATTTAAAAGGGCCCGGTGTCTATATTTCACCTACGGCCTCCAAATGGGTAAAAAAGTGAAAGTGAAAATCCAACTGGGAAACTCCAACTCCCATTGTCATTGTGACACTGACACAGCACACCACAGCACACACGTGAACACAACGAAATTGCATTTATGCCTCACCCGTGCAAGGGGGCAGCCCTCAATGGCACCTCAAGGGAGCAATGCGGCAGGTACCATGCTCAGGGTATCTCAGTCATGGAGGTTGGGGGAGAGCACTGGTTAATTACTACCCTCACCAACCTGGCGGGTCGGGAGTCGAACCCGGCAACCTTTGGGCTACAAGTCTGACACCCTAACCGGTTACCTAACGGTACCCTTGAGTAAAAGGGGACTGCCACTACTCCCTACAGAACTTGACATCAGGGCTCTAAATTAACACCAGCCAACCGGACAAATGCTGGAGAAATTTCAGTTTGGCTGGTAGAAATACCAACTTACTAGCCACTTTGACCTATTGGTGAGTGTGTGTTTGGCTAGTAAGATTAGCATCTACTCGCCATTTTGGCTGGTGATGAAACATGTAAGTTTAGAGCCCTGCTTGACATGTATGTGCATGTTATAGGAAATGCATCCTTTTATTAATTTAGGAATTACTTCAGATATTAAGTTAGGGGTTATTTCTTCCCACGTGTGTAGGCCTATGTAAGATATGAGATTGTTGGATGACTCAGATTACACTGTGGATGCCATCTCAAGGAGAGTTTGGGCCTGTTTGTGCCTAGTTCTCCCCCACTAAAGGTGTGGTCCCAAACCCCCATGGTGCTACTGGCCCTGACAAGACAAAGGCCACTTTTGGTGTGGGGGGGTTGTAGTATTTAAGCTCACCTCAGAGATTGCTCTGGGAGTCACTTCCTACCTCTGAAGGGCTTAATTTTGTCCATTTACATTACATTACTCTTTGCTGAGGCTTCTTTTGTCCAAAGCAACTTACAGTTATTTACATTCCAGTATATGCGGTCAGGTGCCGTGCTCAAGGGAACCTCAGCCATGGAGTGTGTTAGGGTGGGATTCGAACCAACAACTCGATCTTCGATCTCAATCCCTTGTCCTTAACAACTAGACCACAGCTGCCCTGTTCATGATGGATGCCGCTGAGCAAAGGAATTGCTAAACCAAAGACTCATCTGTATACATATGCCGCAAATTAAATTTTGTTAAAGTGATGGAGGAGAAAGAGTGGGAGACTGGGAGAGAGAGAGAGAGAGAAAGAGAAAGAGAGAGAGAGAGAGAGAGAGAGAGAGAGAGAGAGAGAGAGAGAGAGAGAGAGAGAGAGAGAGAGAGAGAACATAAAATGTAAATGGAGCTTAAGCACATGTGGTATGTGTGGGCTGTTGCCTGCATTAAACCCCTATCTACCACAAGGAAGAGCCGGCCTTTCCAGAAGAGTGTGTTTGCATTTGTGTGTGTGTTTAATTCAATTCTCCTGTATGTGCTGTATTATCATTCCCGTTTGTCTTTGATGCAGCTGTGAGGATCTGCAGGACACCGACCTGGAGCTGGGGCTGGACAACTCCTCCTTCTACGACCAGTTTGCCATTGCACAAGTAAGTCAGTTAATTGCAATGACAGGTAAAGTGACTGTATACTCAGTCATAGGTTTTTCATCACCACATAGCATGACATAACACGGCATAACATAACATAATATAACGTAACACAACACAACACAACCCAACATAACATAACATAATACAACACAACATAACATAACATAATACAACACAACATAACACAACACAACACAACACAACACAACACAACACAACACATAACATAACATAACATAACATAACATAACATAACATAACATAACATAACATAACATAACATAACATAACATAACATAACATAATACAACACAACACAACACAACACAACACAACATTCAGATTCAGAGTGCCCCGGAAGGAGGTATGAGCGTAAGATAGCATAACATACTGTACATAACAAAACATCTCACGGAGAAGGAATGGCTGGCAGGGTTTTTTTTATTCTGAAGGAGAGATTGACTCTGGAGCTAGTGGTATAGCCTACGGCTCTGGTTATGGCTACAGTGGCTACTACGATGTGCCTAAACCAAAACTAATTCCTAAACATAACCTGTCAGTGAAAATGTGTGCACCAACCTAACAACATGCCAAATTATGCCTTTACCCAAACATATTCCTAAACTTAAACTGTCAGTGAATAATGTATGTTGTAACAGCATGCCACTTCTGCATTTAACTGATCTTAATCCATACTGCAGAAGACGTTACTGGCGCGAAATCTGACATAGATAACCACTCAAACCAGATGTTGATCCAGGGCCAACTTTGCAATGTCGTTCCAGGAACAACAGTAACCCGAGGAAATCGCGGTCACCTAGTGTTGCCTCTGGTGACTGTTTCAGCCTTGTCTTCTACTGTCAGTAGTTTGGCCTACAGTGGGCCTGGCTGACGTGGCTGAGATCCAGTAGCTTACACTATCAATATCATCACATGGTGTTTAATCTCTGAATTTATACAGTTTTTGTAGTTTTGCAAATGTGATGTAATGAGGTTTTTTTCTATCTGTATTGGCCATGATGTAGCCATAGCTGCTGAAATGGCAATACATGTAAACAATCAATCCATCAACCTCACATGGTGACCGCATTTACAGATCTGCCTGTGTGTTGTTTTCTCCTCTCCTGTGTGCATGCAATTTGGCCTGTGGTCGGCCTGGCTGACGTGACTGTTGTGTGTGTGTGTGTCTCTCCTGTCCTGTAGTTTGGTCTGTGACTGACATGACTGGCTGCCTGTGTGTTGTTTTCTCCTCTTCTGTGTGCATAGAGTTTGGCCTGTGGTCGGCCTGGCTGACGTGGCTGTTGTGTGTGTTCTCTCCTGTCCTGTAGTTTGGTCTGTGACTGACATGACTGTCTGCCTGTGTGTTTTCTCCTCTCTCTGTGTGCAGTTTGGCCTGTGGTCGGCCTGGCTGACGTGGCTGGGCATCACGACGCTGGCCTTCCTGAAGGTGTACCACAACCACCGCCAGCAGGACCTGCTGGACAGCCTGGTGCAGGAGAAGGAGCTACTCCTGGGACGCAACATGCGCCGCGGCTCTGAGTACGAGGAGAAGAACGCGCTCATCTAATCTAACCACCTGACAGGGGCGGGGGGCGGCGTTTCTCGACAGCGTCGTTGCTAACTAAGTTATGCCTCTTTTCCACTGCCGGTTTTATGGTAGGCCTACAGCTCGACACGGCGCGACTCACAGCGCCGGCACTTTTTGCTTTACGATTTACGAGCTGTGTCGTTTGAAAAGCAAAAAGTGGCGACCGAGTCACACTGTGTTGAGCTGTGGGCCTACCCGAAAACTGGCAGTGGGAAAGAAGCACTAGAAGCTTACATACTTCTGGTTGCAATGCAGTTTCCCTTTGGCAACCTGCTAAGTGGATGCTAAATGGTTAGCCACAATGCTTTCGAGAAACGAGGGATGAGCTCCAGGAGAATAAGAATAGTAACAATAATGTCATCTGACCAACCACTTTGTCCAGAACCTCCCCGACCCTACCTCACTCACTGCCATCTAAAGGGCCGTACACACACGTCGCTACTAATTACTCGCTCAGCAAATGAAGTCAATAAATTGTCAATGTGTTTCAGCGAGACGAGCAGGCGAGTAGGCGAGTACAGTGCTGTACAATGCGATGCGATGTGGGCAGATCCCGAGTTGAAAATATTTGAATTTCGAGCGAGGCGAGTAAGCGAGTAACCAATTGGAATGCAGAGTTCTGTACTTCTCGCCTGTACATTGGCAGTTAATGATGCGGGAACTTTCAGCAAACGTTCCATGAAAGAGTGGCGAGTAGGCGAGCAAGCGAGAAGCTAGTAAATAGCAGCAATGTGTGTGTACGGCCCTTAACACCGGGTGCAGCAGCGCTGATATTCAGAGCACCTGGATAGAGCACCTCCATGGCAACCTTGAAGTATATCATTTAGAGATCAGCTCTGATGCAGCCCTGCCTGATGGTGAATATTGTCTTTTATTTCACATCTTTTGACCACATCGTTTGACCACATCCTTAGTCCAGAACCTCCCCTGACCTCTTGAATATCTAGAACAGGGGTGTCAAACTCAAATTGGCTCAAAGAGGGCCAAAATCAAAATCTGGAACGAAGTCGTGGGCAGAAGTCCTCAATTATATTTTAAAAATGGACTAAAATTGTGCATGCATGCACTTATGCATGATACTCATAGTTCTAATTTCACATACACTCTTTCCCATCCTATTTGTTATTTCAAATATGTCTAAACATCCTGTGACACAGCAAATTTCATGTTCAAGTTATATTACGCTATGCATTAATGGTGTATGTGAAGCAACTGTAATAGACATCTGACATGATCTCGCGGGCCAAGGGCCTGAGTTTGACATCCCTGATCTAGAAAGAACATCTACGTGGTAACGTTGAATATTATTAGTTAGAGATCAGCGCTGCATGATCGTCAATTCGTCTATTAATTCTTCTCATTTGGCCAGCCCACTCACCGTACTCCCTGGCCCCACCTCCACCTCCACCCTCACCCCCAACTGATCTTTCCCCCAATCCCCAGTGAGTGTCGTTGTGATCACTAATCAAGGTCGACGTTTAAGATCAGCCCTCCCTCATCTGATCAATGGCACAATGTTCCCACACCCACCCTCCTCCTGGCTAATGGAAAGGTCTTGATCAGCAATCAAACCTCTAATTATAGCCCTTTCATACTCTACGCTTGGTCAACTACGTACGTACGTATTTCAGTTCTGTACTGTACCGCCATCGGTTTACAGAACGTGTGAAACCTCCCATGCGTTATTATCCGTAACCGTCTTGCATGTGCTGTAGGTTCGAGAAGGCCTTTAAAGAACACGCTGGTCTCGTTTGATCAGTCGTCCTGAATACGCCACCTCCTCATTCCCACCCACACCCACGCACAGCCTCACTTAACCTCACTCCCCTTCCCCTCATACAACCCCCCCACCCCATCCCAACCACCCCGTCTCCCTGGCCGGTGAAGTCCGTGATCAGCAATCAAACCTCAAATTAAACAGCACTCCACTCCACTCCACCACACCACCCCACACCACGCCACTCCTTCTCCCCATGCCACTCCCCCTCCCCACGCCACTCCCCCTCCCCACTCCGGCACGCGCCCATTTTTTAATCAGCCCCCCCGACCACATCGATCACGGATTGAGTTATAGCCACTAATGAATTTCCACATCACTCAGTTGTAATTTGTAGTAGTTTGCATGATTTGTAGTCTGTCAAAGAATCCTTTGGGAAGAGGCACTTAATGTAGTGTAGTAGTGATGATCAAAATCAGCTTGGGGGGGGATTGCATTACTCATATATCTTATTGGAATATATAATAGGTACGTATACAACAGTATACTCAATGTCTTGGGGTCTCTCTAATTTTAGTTGAAATATTAATCGATAGCACAGATTGATGAACACAAAAATGGATCATCTGGTGATTTACACGGTAGCTAAAATTAATGTTCACATCCGGAATAAAACTAGAAACTGAAAACTGTATATTCAAAGCTTATTTCAAAAGTGTAAAAATTATAAACGCACTTGTTCTTGGGCTTCGTACTGTACGTTCATCTTTCAACAAGACCCCTGCAGCCCAAATGCTTTGAAAATCACATTTACTGTAAATGCCTTCCATACTTAAGACTACAGCTAGTACACAACTCATATACTGTACTGTGTTTTGGCTACTCTGTAATACACGGAATGTGCCAAAGATGAGAAGCTCATCCACTGTGCCCCCCCATCCTTCCCACCCCCGTCCCTGCTACACTTGGCCATTACTCTTAGGCTATTTCTCAATGTCCAATGTTCTTGCCTTGCTTCTAGGGCGTGAAACGCGCAGTGATCGGATACTCTTTGGGTGAACTCCGCAAAGTATCCAATGACTGGGCGTTTCACGGTCCTATCACTAGAACACTGGACATTGAGAATCAGCCTGTGTCCCCTTATAACCATCCCATACACCTTACATCTGTCCGTGTCTTGATTTGCCACAGTTATAGTTTGCCAAAACTAGGGGTGTAACGGTACACAAAAATCACGGTTCAGTACGTACCTTGGTTTTAGGGTCACGGTTCGGTACATTTTCGGTACAGTATATGGGAACAAAATAGAAAAACATGTTCTTCCTCAGCACGTTGTAAATTTCACCAAAATATTGTCAAAATACAAACGAAAAAAAAGAAATACATTCAACCTGCTACTTTGGATCAGAGATTTCATCAGTGTAAGAAATAGTACTTTCTCCTCAAGGTTTCACAAAGACCAAGCCTCTACACCTGTTTTTTGTTGCATTCTCTCTCAAGGTTCTGCACGAGCCTCTGCATGTAGTAGCAGCATAATGTAAAAACATGAACAGAGTAGTCTTTTACTCAACCTTTTCGGTACTCGGTACAGCACTGTTCGATTCGGTACAGGTCTTTTTGGTACGATACGTCGGTTCGGTTCGATATCGTTACACCCCTAGCCAAAACACATATTTGCCATAAGTACTGTATGTATGCCAACAAAGCTGTCCAACTTTGTTCCAATGTAATGGGAACGCGTAGGTATACACATATGTCTACTACATTGCATGACCAATTCAGTTGGTTTGTTTATTTAAATCAATGTTATTTTTTGGGAAAGTAAAAAGGGTTTACACAGGGTGGTGTAGGTTGGAGTCAATGCACACTGTGAGGTTGGAAAAACAAGCATATTGCCAGTAGGTGTAGGAATGGTTTTCCGTCTACTGTTCATAATGAAAAAGCTTATTCCAAGCTGCGTATCTCTATGTGTGTATACCACAAAATGCCATCCTCTGTAAGAATGGATCATTAAAAGACTTTTAAAGAAAGATTTACATGTCTGAGTGAATTTCTGTGCATACTGTATTATTTAAACCCATTAAGTGCAATATACTTCATTTGTTGTGAATGTACCCGTGACATATAAACTGTATATATATTGCCTTTGGGGGGGTTTCTGTATGTAAAACCTTTCAGATCAATTGAAAAAGGAGCCATCAGCCATGCGGATAATTCCTCGGCCAATAACGTGACCTCTGCTCCACACCCCACAAATCATGCTGTCTATACCTAAACTGAACGTGGTATCCCCTGTCAAGGCATCAGGCTATCCAATCATCCTGATTAATGTGTTGAAATAACACACAGTTATACAGTGATTAACCAAAGATCTAACCAAAAAAAGAGGGAAATTAATCTATTTTCGAAGCTGGACTGTGACGTTTGTGACAGGCATCAGAGCCATTCATTATTGTTACAGGGTGTTTTACTGCCACCTTGTGGTAGAAATGGGAAAGTGCACGTGTGTCAAAGAGGAGCACGGCACATGCGTCGACGCAGCCTGATCTCCAAAAATTCTGTGCTCCTGGACACGGATGTTAAGGACACGAAATCCGTGTCCAGCAGCACAGATTTTGCCAAAATTCCGTGCTCCTGGACACGGAATTGTTTTCCGTGATGGGCACACGGAAGTGCTTTCTATATTCCCACAGCACTGTGTTAACTCTATCATTAGAAAATACATACCAAATGCTAATCCTAAGCAAAATAATGCTATAGCAATTTAAGTTGTGCCCTGACTAAAACATCCCCTAACCTTAACCTGTCATTAAAGACATATTTTTGAGAAATACCTTTTCCAGTTGGTTGATATCAAATTCATATAATGAATGAAAGAATACTAGCTGTGCCCAGACCAAAACAATCCCTAACCCTAACCTGTCAGTAAGATTATTATTTATTTTTTTTGAGAAAAAATATTTGAAATGAGAAAAATCCTGAGAAAACACAAGACTGTGGAAACATAGAGCTGTGGGAGTATAGAGAGAGCACTTCTGTGTGTCCATCACGGAAAATAATTCTGTGTCCAGAAGCACGGAAAACAATTCTGTGTCCAGGAGCACGGAATTTTGGCAAAATCCGTGCTCCAGGACACGGATTTCGTGTCCTTAACATCTGTGTCCAGGAGCACGGAATTTTTGGAGATCATGTTGGTCGACGGTACAGTAGCGTTCCTTGCCTTTTGCATTGTATTGAGGCCTTATCATACACAAGACAGTGTGAGTTCAAGCTCACACGTAAACATACTTAGAAATGAATACATGAATTATGACACATAATCTCTCATGCTTGTGAAAACACCTGGGTAGAACAAAAAAAAACAGTAAATAATCCAGGCACGGCGTGACCTTTAGGGTAGCATGAGCAAGCAGGCAGGCAGTGCCTTGTGCATGCGATATCAAGGACATATTTTATGGGGTGAGTCAAACAGAGATAATGCGAGCCTGGTGGCTTTGGTGGAGCAGATTTTCTCAAACCCCCCACCAATATCCAACCCCGCATCCACTCCCACCCGCACCAATATCCACCCCACATCCATCCCCACTCCCACCCGCACCCCCAACCCGCCCAGAACACCCTCAATGCAAGCCTGGTGCGTTTGTTAGAGAAGCCTCAAACCCCCCGACTCACTCACCACCCATCTCCAACCCTCACCCACTCCCTTCCTCCACTTCCACATAGGGTTGCCACCTTTCAGCAATGGAAATAAGGGACACTTGCATTTTTTAGATGTAATTTCCTGCATTTTAACCAAATTGTGGCCCGTTTCAGCCTTAGCTATTCATGAAAATAAGGAAAAATGAGGAAAAAGTAAGGGACTTAACTTCCAAATAAGGGACGATTCTGTATTTCAAGGGACGGGTGGCAACCCCACTACCACACTCTCCCACCCCACCCTGCCCAGAAGAACACCCTCTATGCGCGCCTGGTGCGTTTGCTAGAGAAGATTTTCCTCAAACCCCCACTCACACTCACTCATTCACCACCCATCTGCAACCCTCACCCTGACCCACCCACTCCCTTCTCCCACTACCACACTCTCCCACCCAGCACAGCACACCCTCTATGTGAGTCCCTCTGGTGGATGGGTTTTCCAGAGCAGATATCCTCAAATTAATCCACCCACCCATCTCCATCCCCCATCCACATCCTACCACTTCATCCACCCCTAGACCCCCCCCCCCCCACACACACACACACACACACATCCTCCTCACCACACACACACACCCTCCACACCCCACACACCCACCCCCACTCACTCGCTCACTCACCCATCTCCACCCTCACATCTACCACCACACCGCCACATTCACACTCACACCCACCACACCCACACCCACACCCACACCCACATCCACACCCACATCCACACCCAGCACAACACAGCCCAGCACAGCCCAACCCAGCACAGCCCAGCCCAGCCCAGCCCAGCCCAGCCCAGCACAGCACAGCACAGCCCACCCCAGCACAGCACAGCACAACACAGTACAGTACAGCACAGCACAGCACAGCCCAGCACAGCACAGCCCAGCACAGCACAGCCCAGCACAGCACAGCACAGCACAGCACAGCACAGCACAGCACAGCCCAGCACAGCCCAGCACAGCCCAGCCCAGGACAGCACAGCACAGCACAACACAACACAGCCCAGCCCAGCACAGCACAGCACAGCACAGCACAGCACAGCACAGCACAGCACAGCACAACACAGCCCAGCACAGCACAGCACAGCACAGCACAGCACAGCACAGCACAGCACAGCACAGCACAGCACAGCACAGCACAGCACAGCCTCCATATTTACTATATGTGTTCCTCTCCAGCGAGAGGGAAAACTGGGAGACAGACAGTAAAAGCATTGGAAGAGGTCCATAACCTCTATCTGAAGAACAGGGACCAGAGGGGGCTGTTAAATTTTACCAGGCAGAAAATGAATTCTGTTTTCTAACACCTTGCTTGCCACTTAACTACCCCCAGAGAATCCCCCACCATTTTGCATGTAAGTAGTAGTTTAAAGAGAGCTGCAAAATGTCTTCCGTCCCATATAAACGCGACTCTCTCTCTCTCTCTCTCTCTCTCTCTCTCTCTCTCTCTCTCTCTCTCTCTCTCTCTCTCTCTCTCTCTCTCTCTCTCTCTCTCTCTCTCTCTCTCTCTCTCTCTCTCTCCAGGTGGAAGAAGGAGTTCAGCTGAACTCAAGCCTCCTTTCGTTGGTGGTGGCCATGAAATTAATTGAATAAATAAATAAAACACTACTGAGGAGAGAAGAGAGTGGAGGGTCTTCAGTGGTTGTAAGGGGAGTAATGTCACAGGGAATTAAATTGTGTGTGTGGAGACGGGTTGGAGCTGAGTTTTTTTTCCGCTTTGTCCTCTCATCATCTCTTCGCTGGTGGCGAAACTCGTCGCTGCGTAGCAGGAAGAAGATAAACACCAATAATAGACCTGTCTTTCAGGTTGTGGTGCCTTTTGACCCACCCGTCTACATATCTGAGAAGGTCATTCTCTTCCTGCTTCTGGTCCTTGCTGTTGTCATGCAAGATTGTTTTTTAAAGACACACAGCCTTAAGGATGTTGAAAATCTACCGTTTCCCTTTTCCTTCTGGCTTTTAAACATTTCAGCCTAGTGTATTTTTCAACTGACAAAGGGGGTGATAACGTACCAAGATCTGAAACACGTTCATCTAGGTGAACCGGAACATTAAACATGACCTCATTTATATTCATGGGTGTCACACATGGGGGCTCAAACACAGGAAGACCCAAAGGACGGTCGGTCACGTGCAGTCGGATTTTACATGAATTTAATGAAAATTTAAGACAAAAGTGAAAGGAATGCAATGCATGCATAATGTGGGTATGTGCGGTACAGCGAGAAGCAAGTGTGTGGTGTTAGTCTGTTCCATGCAAGTATTTCATTACATCACATGTAACTGATTCTTTCTGATACTTCTTTGCTTACAGTGAAATAAACTATAGTGAAGAGACACAGGGACGATCCGCCTGTGGTCAGTTGTCCTAGGTCCACCGAGTGGGTGGGCCCAGAATTTGGTCCCCACTACATTGTATGTATTGGATGTATGAGGGAGCCTTTCAGATGACTTTGTCCCTGTAACTGCCAAAGCTATCAGAGACTCTGTCCACCTGTAGCAACATGGAGTTAGGTATTAGCCTGGCAAGTCAGGATAACATGAAATGTACAGTCTAGCTTTGCACTATAGGCAAAGCTGTGGAACTAACTGTTGGCGTTGAGACTACCTCACCGCACATAATTTGGGCCAGCACAGCCACAGTCTCCCCACTCTCCACAATGACCAGACACACAAATAAAAACAGGAAAAGAGGCCCTGACGTGGCCAACCGGTAGGGCACTCATCTACCATGCGGCTGACCCGGGTTCGATTCCCGGCCCGGGTCCTTTGCCGGCCCTTCCCCGTCTCTCTCTCCCCACTCGCCTCCTGTCACCACCTTCACTGTTCTATCATAAATAAAGTAAAAAAGACCACCAAATTATCTTTAAAGGAACACTGTGCAGGAAATGGTCAAAAAAGGTACTGCAACTATGCTGCTCATTGAAACTGGGCTGCCTATTGCCAAATTTGATCTTTACATGAAAGTTTATTAAGTAATAAACAAATATTTTCTAGTATGGTCCAAGTACAGCCATTTTTGCAGCTAGATATGGCTATTTTTGGAAATTCAAAATGGCGGACCATGGAGAAGATCCCCCTTTTCATATATGAAAAGTGCAATTTTTCCAGTCATAATGAATACTTAGAATTTGATGCAGGTGGTGAGTATTCATGAAAGAGGTAACATTAGTGATTGGGCAGCATGAATTCTGGAAATAAACTACTAAAAATCTCACACAGTGTCCCTTTAAGAACAGGAAAAGAATGTTCACTAGACGCAGGGTATTGTGACTGGAGAGTCAGGCCGTATTCATGGCCTACTGTAGCTATGATTATCTCCTATGGTGTGGTGATAGGCCAACCAACCAAGAATCTAAAATATTTTCTGCCACTAGGTGGGTTCATCCTGTTTACTAGTTAGGTGCCTTTGTAAAATACAAATCTGCAACAGGGTTGTGGAGGGTAACTATTTTGACTGTCTATCATCTATTTTCCCTATTGCTATAATAATATAAGAATAATAGGCTAGTATATAAGAATCAAACATTTGACACTCTAATTCCTTGACCTAGCTAGTAGGCCTCTGCTGACCCTGCCATGCCGACTCAATGCAAAACCAAGAGTAGGCCTGAGAGTAACATGAGAGTAGGCCTATATTGATTATAATATTCAGACCAAAATAAGGTCAGATCTTACCTATAGTCAGAGTCAGATACTACATAGATTATAGGATTATCGAAGCCTTCTCTGTTGCAAAACAAAAACAAAGACAGGGCTGGCAGCATGTATGTCATATTATTCAGAGCACGCTGTAGACCTATCTCCACTACGCAGGGCAGGCCTGGGGGAGAAATAGGGCCTGGGCACTTTTGGCTCAAAGGGGCCCCTCATAATTAGCAGCGCAGAACACAGAACCCATTTTTTTAATTATTATTATTTTTACATTTCTGAAAATAGGGGCCAAAAAGGGTGCGGGGCCCACCGGGAAATGCCCGCTATGGCAGATGACCAGTTCAGCCCTGCCACTGTGACTGTCTCCCACTCTGCTGTCTTTATTATGTGGCTCAAAGTTCTCACTCGCTGGAGCTGATAGCTGATAAAGTAAACAGCAGTGTTCAGAGAGGCTGGAAGGAAGCTCAGTATTGTCCGGGGGACCTGTCTGTCTTGTTGTCTTCAATCTCCTGCTTAGCTCCAGCATTATGAGGTTCCTGGGTATCGTGTGTGGCCTGGCTCTGATGCTGGCCCTCTCCTCCTGCTTCACGGTAGGTAGGACCACTTGATCTGCCTCATTGTGTCTTGTGTCGATAAGGGTGTGCTGCTGGCTGTCTATTGAATCCGTTTTTTTGGGGGTTTTTTTTTAATCCTCACGCATTGTGTTTTTTTGATCTGGCACTTCAACGCTACTCCTCGCTGTTTTCATCCATATGTGTGTGTGTGTGTGTGTGTGTGTGTGTGTGTGTGTGTGTGTGTGTGTGTGTGTGTGTGTGTGTGTGTGTGTGTGTGTGTGTGTGTGTGTGTGTGTGTGTGTGTGTGTGTGTGTGTGTGTGTGTGTGTGTCTGTCTGTCTGTCTGTATGTGTCTGTCTGTCTGTCTGTGCGTGCATGTGTGCGTGCATGCGTCTGTCTGTGTGTGTGTGTGTGTGTGTGTGTGTGTGTGTCTGTCTGTCTGTCTGTCTGTCTGTCTGTCTGTCTGTCTGTCTGTCTGTCTGTGTATTCAGTCTCTGTGCTGTGCTATCTTTACAGCATTCAGAATCATTCAGTATGTGTCAGTTACATGCATATTTCCATTAAATGTATATGTGATTACATGCTGTGGGCGTTCCATTATATTTCAAATTGTCTGTGAGTATCCTGACTAACTGTTTCACGCTTGTGTCCATTTCAGATTGGGAGACAGGACAGAAAAAAATGTAAGGGTGTTTTTTTGTTTTGTATTAAATGCATTTTTTGAGCGTTCAACAATGATGCTTTTTAATGTACTATCAAGCCATGTGTTAGTACATATCCATAATTTATATGAAGGCACTTAGTGCACACAGCAGCAAGTGACCCGTGAATTGAGTCAGGCCCACCGACATGGGGGATCAAAGGGGTATGTTGTCCCCGGCCCAGGGAGATAGGGTACCTCGAATTGGATCCCCATTACATTCAATGTATTCGATAGGGGGCCCTCTGAGATTATTTTGTCCTGGGCCCAGCAAAAGCTGTCAACGGCCCTGTATAGAGCGCATGTGTGTTCACCAAGCTGGAAGGGTCTTTGATGGTAATCGTGTCATCATGGATTACAGCTCATGCCATTGATGAGGGTGGGCCGATCAGAAGAAGCATCCCACTCGTCAATAAAGGTAGACTACGCCTACTGTACAATTATACCACAAAAGGACAATAGCAAGGTTTTATTCATTTCATTTTTTGACTGATTATTTTTTGTGAATTTGATTTGTATACAAACAAAGAAGAAACACAACCTGCATCAATTGTCTAATTAACATGACTTACAATATTGATTCACCCTACATATTTACCAAACACATGTTCAGTGTGAATGGATTTTCATTTGTCACCACGTGGTTGAAATAATTTGTATGTCTTTTATGAAAAAGGATCAAAAACTCCACTTGTGCAAGGAGACATTGCTTTACCTGTGAGTATACACTTATATCTACATTCACAGAGGGGACATTTGTGTCTTCTCAATCTTAGCTTTCTGTTAACCTAACTTTCTCACAAGAGATCTAAACAGATATGAAGGAACAACAGATTATTAATCATTAGCTGAACACAGGCCAGAGTTACGTAAGATCATAAAACAAAGTGATAAACCAGTTAGAGTAGCCCACATTAGAAAAGCAGAGTACATATCTGAGTTAATTGCTATATTATCTGCAGGAGCAATTCCCCTAAAATTAGGCATACTGTACAACTTGTTGTTTTAGGCTAGGTGGTAAATGCTATTGCCAGTCCCAAAGCAAACTTGCAGACCACCATCCAATCTTCTGTGTTCTGATCAACGTGTAACATATTTTGAACTAAATGTTTTTCAATGTTGAATAAATCAAAAATAATAAAATGAATCAACAAAATCAGTCCACATATTGTAATTGTGAATGACGCGTATTTTCTTGCAGCGCGGACGTAATGCATTGATTGATAAGGCCTACAGATGGAAGTTCCCCATACCTTACATCCTGACTAACAGCCTGGGTATTATATTATATTATATTATATTATATTATATTATATTATATTATATTATATTATATTATATTATATTATATTACATTACATTACATTACATTACATTACATTACATGACATGACATGACATGACATGACATGACATGACATGACATGATATTATATTATATTATATTATATTATATATATATATATATATATATATATATTATATTATATTATATTATATTATATTATATTATATTACATTATATTAATTATATTATATTATATTATATTATATTATATTATATTATATTATATTGTTTTTGTTGTTATCACAAAGTGACGTTCTGATTAAATGTCGGAATAGGCCTACATACTCTATAATGCCAGGAGATCCTATAAACAGTTCATGATCTTTGATGGGTGTGTTTTCAGATCTGAACGCCAAGGGAGTGATCCACCAGGTGTTTGAAACCTACCGCCTCAAGTCCTGTGTGGACTTTAAACCTTATGAGGGAGAGACCAGCTACATCAAGTTCGAAAAACTAGATGGGTATGTCAGTTATGCTGGGCCCGTGCTATGTGTTTTTACAGCATTATTCAGTGTGGAAAAACATGACCTTACCCAATATTTCATTTGCCGCGTTCATTTAAAACAACATTCAAAATATCAGCGTTGTTCATTGACACTACAAAATTTGCTGTGTACAGCTTCATGCACAGATTTCAGGACTGGACAGGGACTTAAAAAAGGTCTGAGGCATTTTAGTATGGCTCATCTAAATTGTGGGCCAGTCTACCAGAAAATAATTTCCAAAGAAGGGCTTAGGATAAAATGGGTTAAACAAACAGCATCGTCCCCTGAGAACCGACATACCACCGGGAAATGCCCTGCAGGGCAGATTACCAGCTCATGGCTGGACTTGATCGTGATTGTGCACATCAGTGGTGTAGTCTACTTTTTTATGGTGGGTATACTGTATATTTGAGCATTTTTTGAAGTGGGTATACTGTATATATTTGTGCTATTCAAAACAATGGATAAATCAATTTTAAGTGGGTATACTGAAATCCCTGAAATGTAGAAGTGGGTATACTCCGTATACCCGCGTTCTACGTAGACTACACCACTGGTGCACATCCCAGGAAAAGGTGCAGCACAAAGGCTGAGAGTAGTTTCGAAGTGAGAGGTCCGCACACTTAAAATCCTTTTTGTTTTCTTTTATTATTTCATGGCTGGATTACGTTTCGACCGTCGAAACGTAATCCAGCCATGAATTTAAGTGTGCGGACCTCTCACTTCGAAACTATGGACTTGATGTGTTCACCGTAGGTGCTGGTCCATGATCGGGGACATGAAGGAGGGTCAACAGCTGTCCCTGGGCGACACCTGTGATTACAAGGGCACCGTCATGCACGAGCTGCTGCACGCGCTGGGCTTCTACCACGAGCAGTCGCGCACCGACAGGGACGACTATGTCAACATCCACTGGGACCAAATCATACCTGGTACAATGGCCAAGTTTACATTATGTTTTTTAACCGGCAGGATCTTAAGCAGAGGATCCGGTATCCGGCAGGATCCTAAAAATCGGGATCCGGTGCATCTGTAATGGCCAAGTTTACATTATGTTTTTTAATTCCGAATGGATAATTCAGAGTTCAATAGTTCCATCGTCGAGTTCACATTACACTTGTCATTGATTTCCGAATTGCTAAGTGTTTACATGATGTTTTCAAATTGGAATAAAGCTTTATTCAGAATTGATAGTGAAGGAAATGTCTCGTGTAAATAAAGCCAGTATGGAGTTGACATGGATATTAGAATGGCTGTGACTAACAACATGACGATCGATCAGGTGTTAAAATGATGTTTTTGGCCACCACAATAACCTACCTTACTATTGGACTTGCAGTATAATATATGCACAATCTCTTCAAGGTTTCTATTGTATTCCTTTGCGTCTTTGTCTCCGAGGATGTTTTAATATACAGTATATGTTTTCCTTCGCTTCTTTGCCACCAAGTCATTTTTCAGTCACCATCAAAATCTTTGTGAAAAAATAAACTTGAAAACAATAAGGAGACATACAGTGAGTCCAATATGTATTTGATCCCTTTCTGATTTTGCCGGTTTGCCCACTAATAAAGACATGATCAGTCTATAAATTTATGATAATATGTATTCAAACATGGAGAGACAGAATATCAAAAATAAATTCCAGAAAATAACTTAAAATAATATATTTTAATTTATTTGTATTTAATTTAGGCAAATAAGTATTTGACCCCTCTAGCTAAAGAAGATAAAGTGCTTTGTGGCAAAGCCCTAGTTGTCTAGCACTGAGGTCAGATGCTTCTTTTAGTTGATGACAATGTTTGTGCATATAGTAGAAAATATTTTTGCCCATTTTTCTTTGCACATTATCTCTAAAACATTAATAGTTTGTGGCTGTAGCTTGGCGAATGGGAGGTTCAGTTCTCTCCATAGAATTACTATAGGGTTAATATTTGGAGACTGTCTAGGCCACTTCACGACTTTAATATGCTTCTTATTGAGCCACTCCTTCGTTGCTTTACTGTATGTTGTGTATTATTGTCATGTTGGGAGATCCAAAAATGGCCCACCCTTCAGTGTAGTGGTGGAGGGAAGGATGTTTGCACTCAGGATTGCACATTACATGTCTCCCTCCATCCATTCGTTGACGATGTGAAGTTGTCCTGTGCCTTGGCCACACACACACCCTCAAACCATAATGATACCACTTTCATGCATGATGGTGAGGAGGGTGTTCTTGGGATCATAGACAGAAGTACTCTTTCTCAAAACACATTGAATTGTGATAATGCCAAACATCTTGATTTTGGTTTCATCTGACTACAGCACCTCCTTATATATCCTAAACCAGTCTGATGTTTGTTGGCAAACCTCAAGTGGGACTGCACAGGTTCCTTCTGAAGTAAAGGTACCATGTGTGCACTACCGGAATTTAAACCTCTGTGACATTAAGTGCTACCAGTAGTTTTCTCAGTGATTTTGGTCAGTAGCTTTGATATCATTGCCTAGTTCATACCGTATAGCTCTAGGGTGATTTCTTTCTGTTCTCATGATTATCAAATCCCTACAAAAGGTCAAATCTTGTATAGAACCCCAGACAGGCTGATGGATAGTCATTTTGTATTCCTCACATTTTGGAAGAAATGCATCAACAGCTGGGTCATTAATACCCAGTCTCTTTCTTGTGGCTTTGCAGCCCATTTAATCTTTGTTCAGGTCTAAAATCGTGTCCCTGATATCATTTGACCACTCTTTGGTCTTTCCCATGCTGGTGAGGTTGGAGTGTGACTGATTCACTCATACTATGGACTGATTCTGCTGATTCAATGTGTCTTTTATGCATGTTAGTATGTACAGGTGTTTTTAATTCAGATGGCAAGTTGATCGGAAGTGCCCATCTGATCTGTGGGCCCGGAACTGTAATCAGTTGGCAGGGGATCAAATACTTATTTTGCTCGATGAAATGGAAATAAATTAATATATATTCTCTTCAGTTAATTTCTGGATTTTCTTTTTGATATTCTGTCTCTCCATATTAGAATGCATATTATCATAACATTTATTGACTGATCATGTCTTTGTTAGTAGGCAAACCAACAAAATCAGCAAGGGATCAAATACATATTGGACTCACTGTAGGTAGACAGACATAGACATGCTTTATCTGTGTTTGTGTCAACTTTACATTTTATTATCCTTCAGTTCTTCTCATCATATTTCATGTACCTCATGGGTGCCCCCTGCAGGCATAGAGTCTAACTTTGAGAAGCACGACGACACGCTCATCTCTGACCAGAACACCCCGTATGACTACGAGTCCATGATGCACTACGACCCTTACCTGTTCGGGATCGACCCCGACTACCCCACCATCACCGCCAAGGACCCGCAGATGACCAAGCTGCTTGGACAGTACAACGACTTCAGCGACATGGACCTGCTCAGGCTCAACAGGATGTACAACTGCAGTGAGTAGGCCAGGGGTCCCCAACCTTTCTAGGCCTGAGGGCTACCAAGGGCTACCTGAGGGCTACTGAGGGCTACCCGAGGGCTACTTTTGTTCAAAATCCTCTACTGATGTCTTGGCATCATTCTCAAATCATACTATTATTGAATGATAATTTGTTTATTGGTTGTAAAGAATAAATAATCTCATATTTAAATCAAGAAAAGCATTAACTGTGACTAAAATCTGGTAGTCGTCACTGTTTATTAACATCCTTGGTGGGCACCTCAGAAGCTCCTGGGGGGCTACCTGGCACCCGCGGGCACAACGTTAGTGACACATGGAGTAGGCTATGTAAGCAGCAGGGCCGCCGCTAGGGCATAAGCAGAGTATGCAGAGCGCTTAGGGCCTCAACCACTTTGACCCCCAAAATTGGGGCCTCCTAAATTGAGAGTGACAGAAAAAAATACTAAGTGACATTACAAAACACACAGTATGTATTCGTTGTCAAAAGACCCATCATTTTTCTTTAAAAAATGTGTATTCCATTAGTCAATTTAAGATAATTAATCATTAGTATAATATTACTTCATTATGAAGGGGGGCCTCTTGACCAGTTATGCTTAGGGCCTCGAAAACCTTAGCAACGGCCCTGACAGACAGAAAGACAGACAGACAGACACATAGACAGATTGTGCTAGTGTGCAAGCAGGGGAAATTGTCGTATTACATATTGTTCAGTATGTGGTTCATTCAGTTCTTCATATTAATGCTTGACTGACAGTGATTGTGTCTGTCTTCCAGCTGCCCCCCTGACTCTGCTGGACCAGTGTGCTTTCGAGTCCAACAGTGTGTGTGGCATGATCCAGAACGAGAGAGACACCGCAGACTGGATACGCACACACAGCTCTTCCTCCTCTCCTGACCACACTCTAGTGGGACAGTGTGGCAGTGAGTATATTCAAAATAATGTCTCACAGAAGAAAGACAATAAAGAAATAACATGGGAAAAAGCAGGAAGGGTGCCTTGGAGCTGACCTCACAGGGATTGTGTATACGCTCTGACAGTCAAGCCAGGCTTTTTGGTGTAGCAGTCAGAGCCCCAGTTTGGTCAAAAGTCGTGGCGCAAACCGATTTGTAAGTTGTGTGTATCATTACTAGCCTGGGCGAAAGCCGACTGTGGAGCCAAAATCTTTGTTTGGGTGCAGTACATAGTATGGCGTCGCCAGGCTATATCATTACAGCCCTACTGAAAATGTATGCCTCCAATTTTCTGTGTCATCCTTAGGTGCTGGATTCTTCATGCATTATCCCACCAACAAGGGGCTGGTTGAGGACTCAGCATTCCTGGAGTCCAGGATCCTGTACCCCAAGAGGAACCTCCAATGCCTGCAGTTCTTCTACAAGATGACCGGGAGCCCCAAGGACAAGCTTGTGGTTTGGGCCAGGAGAGAGGATGCTAAGGGGAGGACCATTTCCACCACAGCCGCTGCAACTTTTATGGGTAAGAGACCTTTTTTTTTTTCTTCAATGCGCACATCTTGAAATTTCAAAGCTGTACACCTGCTGCTGTAATGGTACTTTCATGGGAAAGGGTAAAACACAAAATCTTAAAATGCCACATAGCCGCTACGCTAAATATTAGCGTATTAAAAAAAAATCCAAAAAGTGTAGCACAAGAGACGATTCTTTCAAATTTGGGCAGTTGTGTATTTGATTTGCTCACCCTTGAAGCCTTGTCACCAGGGCTTGACTGGCCATAAGGCATACAGGGCATTTGCCCGGTGGACTGTGGAGTGTTTTGGCCTGGTCTTAAGGTAGAAAAATTCGCACTCACAAACTGCGTCTCATTATTTATTTATATTACCACCATGTCCAAAAAGCAAACGCGTTTCGGCTATCAAGCCTTCATCAGTGCGGGCAAGCAAGAGATTCACAAGAAAATCTCGAGTTGTACTGCACTGTCAAAACTGCACTGTGTATTGCTCTACCAGGGGACTACATCTGCGCAGCATGTGGACTGTGTCTGGGCCGCATGTGGCCCTCGAGCCGCCAATTGAATAGGTCTGCTATATGGTATGTTGTATTAGCCTGCTATGCCACAGTGCCTCCTGTTACTGTGATCATATCAAGCCCTTCATAATGGCTTTGTCTCCTGTATGTCAAGGTGACGACGACCACTCCTGGAAAATCGCCCACGTGCCCTTGAAGATGGACGGCAAGTTCCGCTACGCCTTCCAAGGTCTCCGCGGAGACCCGTCCAACTCCCAAGGCGGCATCCTGATCGACGACGTCACGCTGGCCGAGACGCGATGCCCGAGCGGCGTGTGGCGCGTGGCCAACTTCAGCAAGCTCATGGCCACCATGGCCCCTGGGGAGTACGTCCGGAGCCCACTCTTCCACAGCCCCGAGGGCTATGGCTTCAGCCTGCAGCTCATCCCCAACTCGGACGAGTACCCCGGCTACGTGGGAGCCTTCTTCCACCTCACCAGCTCGGCGAACGACCACGCGCTGAAGTGGCCGGCGGGCAACAGGCAGGTGACCATGACGGTGCTGGATCAGCACCACGACGTCACCCGAAGGCAGTCGTTTTCCGCCAGCTTTACCACTGACCCCAAAGAGCTCGTGCCCGGTAAGAGACAACAGTAACTCGGGCCATTCGTGAAGTCTTTACGAGAAAAACAGAAAATCAACTTTAAGCCTCGTGGTGCCTTTACGAACAGCCTCGTTTCTCGTGGTTGGGTGACGAAAGGGGGAACTGACAATTGGGGTAGCTTGGTTCTGGGGGGAAGAATAATGCGGACGGACGTCAACAATCAAGCGCCACTGAAGGCTAACTGGAAACGACGGTAATCAAACATTTCAAACAAGTGATTTACGGTTAAGTTTAGGGTTGGGTTTAGGGTTAGGGTTAAGGTTAGGGTTAGGGTTAGGTTTAGGTTTAGGTTTAGGGTTAAGGTTAGGGATAATGTTGGAGGAAGGGAGACATGGCATGAAGCTGACACAACAACAGCGCTCCCTTCCCGGAATGCACGCACGCTGCTCGGGTGGTCTCTCTCTCTCACCCTCTCTCTCACCCACTCTCGACAACAGCGCGCGTTGCCCAACTACGAAAAATGAGGCTATATCGTAGCAGCACCACAAAGCATGTAGTCCCGAGAATGGGCTCTAAGAGAAGTGTGTAGATGGGTGTGGAGACTGGTTTGAATCCAGCCTGAGTCATTTCCAGCCTTATCCCATCAATACAGTGAGAAGTGTCTAGATTAGATTCATATTACATTACATTACACTTAGCTCATGCTTTACTCCAAAGCGAGTTGCAGTTATTTTAGTTCTGGCCGCTTTTGGTTACAGTCCCTGAAGCAATGTGAGGTTAGGTGACTTGTTCAACGGCCAAGATCCACGGGATACTGGTGGGCCACTTCATCAAGAAGCGTCAGAATGCCACAGTCAGAGGCAAATCTTCATCCCGTGGACAAGATCAGGCTTAGTTTAGTTTTTATTTTATTTAGTTTAGTTCAAAAAAGGGACCGTGCACAACAGTCATTGTTTACAAAAGTAAAAAGGTGGCATGTGCTAGATTATAGCTAATGCAGCTAATTTCCATCTGCAGTCCAAGCCAAAGCATCACCATAAAAGTCTATAGGAAGCAAACCAAAAAGCCAAGATTGTGTTCAGTAACAAGGTGTAGGGAGAGGTAAGTGTGGGATTTGAACCTGTAACCCAATCATCAGCTGCCAGAAGATTGTCTTTAAGCCTATATATCCAAGCCCAAAGCTTGTTGCACTGGCTGGTCCCAACAGACTGTGGTTAATTTTCTGGGTCTGCATTAGGGATGCAAATTATCGATTAATTAATTAATCATTAGTTGATAGCCTTATCGATCGACTTACGATTAATTGATAAGCAGCATTTCTCCCTGAAATTTCAATGTTTCTCGAAAAAAAATTACAAAATCTAAAAATTTTAATTAAAAATTGAGATAAAATACCACATTTAAATAAATTCTATTTCAATTCTTTAATCCAAAGGTGATTTAAATATTCCCACTATTCACACCCCTCTTCACGCACACTCTTCACATGCCCATTTCACCTGGGTCTCTTGTCAGTTGAATTGTCAATTAATTGCGATTAATGTTTTTTAATCGATTAGCGCATTGGTCGATTAAAGTTGATTAATTTATTAACTGTTTGCATCCCTAGTCTGCATTGGTCAGTTCCTCCCACTGGACCCAATGCTAGAGTAATTCAGGCATTCTGGGAAACACCTGCAGGAGACGGGATTGACCCCCCCGTATGTTGTCATGGAGACTCACCGCCACTGCAGTTACTGCATTTACCAATGGATAAATACTTTTTTCTTACTTTGTTTCTTCTTCAGTTTCTCATTATTCTTTCCTTTGGTGGGTCAGCAGCACTGCATTTAGAGTGACAGCCTATTGTCTATTTCAAGTCACTGGAATGCTCTTTGCCGTGTAGGAGGATCTCTCCCAGGGCTTGACACTGGCACCTGCCAACCGGCCAAATGCTGGTAAAACTTGTCTGTGGCTGGTAACAATTTCAGTGTCACTAGCCAATTTGGCAAGTAGCTTTATTCTATGGTATGGCATATCAGAATAGCGTATATTCTGCACTTTGCCCTTTGTGTATTAATTGTTTGTATTTAAGTTCAAGAAAAAGCTCAGTTACTCAGTTTCTATTTGTTTGTTTTATTTCCACGTAGAAACCCATGCACTCATCTTCTTGCTTTAAGCACCTCATCTTCTGAGGTTAGATATACAGAGTCATGATAAAAAAAATCAAACTTAGTAGAATAGTGGCTAGTAGAATAGCTGGATGGCTAGTGACTCGGGAAAACCACTAGCCACAGTGGTCGGCAAGCCAAAAGTTAATGTCAAGCCCAGATCTCTCCATATAACCACCACCTACCGCTAGTATGCAGCACCCACCGCGGGAACACTTCCAAGAGACTCTTCCTGGCTCGGGACTGGGAGCGAGGGTAGCGGCCAATAAGCCAGTTAAACTGATGGATGATACAGTAAGAAGGCCAGATTGGATAAGCCATGAACACACAGGAGCCAGCAGGTCACACCTACAAATAGGCACACACACCTACAGAGTTTGATCCGACTGCACCCTGGTCACTACCAGGTCACCAGGTCTGAATTCCAGGTTACATCCAGGTCATCATATGGTAGGACCTCAAGTGTAGAGAGTCACTTCTTTGTCCCTATGTCTGAATCCACGCACTAGTGCCCAGTGCACACAGTGTGCTGAGGTCTTCAGTGCATAGTGTCATAGAAAAATTTGAGCACTCTGCACTGTGCACTCGGTGGAAGTGACGGCTGAGCATGGCATTAGCTCGCCAAAATATCGGTTGGCTACTGTTTACAACACACAGCGTCTGGTGCTTGTATTTACATTTCCTTCACCCTAAAGGGCAACAATCACACATACAATACTTGGGTTGGCATGAAAAGGTTGGTGTCTCAGCAACATTGGTCACAGAGTTAGGAGACTGTTGACCAAACTCTTCTACTGAGATGAACACCACGTTTCCTCCGTGGCATTGTCAACATGGCGGCCGTTTAGTGCGTGCAGTGTCCATCATCCGGGCGCTTTCAGTGCACTGGCAGAACCGAAATTTTCAGCGTGAGCTCCCTAGGCACTGAAATACAGTTACCGGAGTGCACAAGTGCGTGGATTGAGACACGGGGTGTGTAAACCAGAGACATTAGAAAGGGACCAAGGGTGCATTCCAATATGCGACCTTGCGTCCTCCACTTGTGCTTGTGGCCTCGCCCTGCCTCCTGGGCCCTCCTCCGTGGAGAAAACAAATAACTTTCCTCGCTGTCAGCCTAGCTAAAACAATTTTTGGCGGACTATTCTTAATTCACCATCCAGTTTGCAAATGAGAAAATGACTTTACAATTGAGTTTTTGCGAGATATTGAAATATAATGCAGTTGTCAGTGATGTCATCGTGACGTATTACTTACTGGTACGAGGCCACAAGCGCAAGTGGAGGATGCAAGGTCACATATTGGAACACGCTTCTAGAAAATCTTTGGTCAGGTCACCATCAGGTCACTTCCAGGTCGCTACCAGGTCACTTCCAGGTCATCATCATGGCAGGACTAGAGTGTCACTTCTTGGTGTAGACAGTGTTAATTCAACACTTGACGATACACAGGGCAGGTAACTTTTAGAACAATGTTCCTGGGCAACGATATCACTTTTATCAAAATAATTTGAATCAGCAACAGACAATTTTTTTTATTTTTTTAAAGTAGGCCTATTCCATCAGAAAATTCAGAGCCAATCATGATGTTCCCTGGCAGCATTGCCAAAAAAGATGCCCGCCGTATCATTATCTTCAGACCCTTTTCTTGTTGGTTCTACTCTCTACTCTTCTAATTGGTCCTCCAAGTGTTGAATTAAGTGCTGCAAAATCTTTTGCGTAGACTCGAGGCACCTAGTTTGTGATCATGGTTTGCTCTGTTCAGAGGTGCATCTTGTCACCAGGCTAGGCAGGCAGCTGCTTGCGGCCCCCCCAAGCTTATAGATGGTTAATAACAGTTAAGATTTAAACTAAAGTAGTGGCGATTTGTTGTAAATGTTCATTCCTTTGGGTTTTTGCTTGGGGCCCCCACTGACACTTGAATCGCCTCTGGCTCTGTTGCTTCAATGGCTATAGGCTCTGATCTGTTCTACTGGGACAATCCTGCCAAGGTGGGCACCTACGACCCCTCCTGTGACTGCTATCACGGCTGGACCTGGGGCTGGAGCTGGTTCTTCTCCCATGCTGACCTGCAGAAGCGAAGCTTCCTGAAGAACGATGACTTTATTCTCTTCATTGAGTTTGAAGGTGAGCACTGTTCGAGAGGGGGATAGATCATTTAGTGGCATGTGGCATGTGCCAGTGACATGCGGAAGTGCCGCAGTGGCATGTCCATTGATTTTATATTAGAACCACAGACCTATACTAATTATTAATAATAAGTGTAATCATATTTATTATCAATAAGTATTATTTTTAATTATTTATGTATTCTAGGTCTGTAATTACAAGTTACAACAGTTAACGGGCATGTCAAGCGCCTCACGGTTGGGCATGTCACTATGGCTACAGTGGCTACTAAGATGTCGAACTGTGTCTAACCCAAAACTCATTCCTAAACCTAACCTGTCAGTGGAAAAATGTGTTTTATAATAGCATGACAGTGATGCCACTTCCGCATGTCAATGGCACATGCACATGCCACTAAAGGATCTAACTCCTACTGCACTGTTCTCTACAGTGGCCAGCAGGGCCGTTACCAGACATTTTCAAATACAGAGGTCAAATACTGCATGCTGTACATTTAGAACGCTTCAAACACTTCAGTCAAACTCAAAAGTTTGTTTTCATTAATCACTGCCATGAGGATGAATGGGAGTGACGTATATAGACTGAATTTATCATTGTTGATCATACGTGTATATCGGTTTTCATCAATAGATACATTTCACATCACTGAAAAAAAATACAGAGGACATGACCTCTGTGTCCTCAATGGTAGTTACGGCCATGGTGGCTACAGAGGCTGTATCAGCATCATCAGTAGTGTTTTGGTATGTGAGCAAGGCAATACATGTATGAGAGACAGTAGTAAAAAGCAACATTTCTATTTACTGTGTGCTGTCACGTGTGTTAGTGCATGTTATACATACAGTAGTAGACTAGTGTGTGTGTGTGGGGGGGCGGGGGCGTGTGTGTGTGTGTGTGTATGCGTGTGTGCATGTGTATGTGTGTGTGTGTGTGTGTGTATGTGTGTGTGTGTGTGCGTGTGCGCACATGAGTGTGTGCGTGTGTGTGTGTGAGAGAGAGAGAGAGAGAGAGAGAGAGAGAGAGAGAGAGAGAGAGAGAGAGAATATGGTGTGTATTAGTCTGTTCATTTGTGAGCGTAATAAAGTATGTGTCAATATCGTATTCCAACCGGTGCTTAATTTTGTTTTACAGATCTCACCCCTCTGGTTAATACTGCCTAGGCATGAGAAGGCACTCCTTCAGAGATCAAAGAAAGAGGATACCAATAAATATGACATGCTTTGTTAGATTTAGTGTCTGAATTATTTGCATTATTTGTAGGCTTGTTCATGAAGACAAAACAATGTGATGATCATGCATGAAATCCTTGTGGTTATGAGGGGCAAACGTGATTGGGAAGGCTCCAATGTAGGCTAGGCCTACATTAAAAATGACAACACTCTTGTTTTTTGTACACAAAATATTTGTTTCAATGACAAATTACATGTTCCACAGCCACATTAGCAATTTAATTATACGATAACCATTGAAATGAGAAATGACCATTTCTAGTGATATTAAAAGCTGTGCTGCCTGTCGCTGGATTTCCAGCATTCATTAGGCCTATACTTGTTAAAATGTTTATAGCACGTAATATAACTCGTACGGTCCACTCTACTGCTAAAAAACTCAACCTTATTAATTAACGCAGCTAATAAATCTGAAGCTTAGAGTTAAGGGCTGCCTTGAATGTGTGTGTCTCGTTCTTTTGCATTAAATAAGTTTATTACAGTCATGCCTTGTAAACAACTGAGCATTGTGGTAAGCAGATATGTAGTAGCTTGTTTCTGCATGCTAAATACCCGATACCGAGTCGGCCAGGGAAATGTCTCCAGTGATCGCGGGTAGGGCTGGACTCTGGGAGAAATAGGACCCGGATACTTTTTGCTTACAGTAAAAGGACACTGTGCAGGAAATGGTCAAAAAGGGTACTGCAACTATGCTGCTCATTGAAACTGGGCTGCCAATTGCCAAATTTGATCTTTACATGAAAGTAACAAACAAATATTTTCCATATGGTATAAGTACAGTCATTTCTGCAGCTAGGAATGGCTATTTTTGGACATTCAAAATGGTGGACCACGGAGAAGATCCCCCTTTTCATGTATGAAAAGTGTAATTTTCCCAGTCATAATGAATACTTAGAATTTGATGGTGGTGGTAAGTATCAGGGCCGTCGTTAGGCCTATTTTAGGGGGGCTTTAGCCCCCCCTACATTTGTATTAGCCCCCCTGAAACGATTTTGCAAAAAAAAACAAAAAAAAACACCTCAGGAAAAGTGTAATTACTTACACGGATGAAATGTTCAGACCCAAAGTAACTTAATTTTTACTCACAATTCCCTTGTAATAAATCAATTTGACATTGTCTTGAAATTATAGTTGAGCTTTAATATTTGTCTTAGCAGTTTGAAAACACACATGAACTGATTAAAATAGCTACTAATGGAGTAAAAATGACCAAATATCTGCCAGGGATGCATAGTTTTCCAAGTAAGGAATAAAGTTTGAATGAATCGCTTCCTGACCACTGCTTCTCCTGGAGATGTGCAGTTAGTAACTCCTTAAAGTTCCTAGTCCTTGTGTAAATTATGCTCTCTGCATTTTTATCCAATCATTTTAACTTCCGTAGGCTACATAATATTCATCAGTTGAAACATTTTGAAATGTTTTGTTTAGCTTATATATGAGGAATGTTCATTAAAATGTGAATTTAAAAAAAATCACTGCAACTAGTGTTCAAAAATCGGTATGGTGCTCTTAAAATAATTGTTCAAGAAGACGCTTTTGCACACCTCTGTAGGTGGGCAGGTGCGTAGGATATTATCCCAGTGGGGTTGTCATTCAAGTGTAAAGAAATCCTGCATACTGTCCATTCCACCAACAAACTTTAATACAACATGAAGAAGGTCGGATGACCGAAACAATGTATTGAATTTTGTTGGTGGAATGGACAGTGTGCGGGATATCTTTGCTCTTAAAATAATGAATTCATAGACAAAACCTTAGCAGGTGAGCTGAACATTTTTCGGCGAGCGCTTTGCGCGCGCATTTTCTTCCTCTGGGGCTAAGCCCCCCCTGTCTCTCAAACCTAGTGACAGGCCTGGTAAGTATTCATGAAAAAGGTAACATTAGTGAATGGGCAGCATGAATTCTGGAAATAAACTACTAAAAATCTCACACAGTGTCCCTTTAAAAGTCCCCCTCATATTTAGCGGTGTAGAACTGACTCATCGGTGGGTCCACGAGGGTGCAGGGCCCACTAGGAAGTGCCCGCTATGCCAGATGGCCAGTCCAGGCCTGAGCGCGGCACTAATAGGGAAATAATGAGAGTGCTTGCTGGGGAGCTGGTGCAGGGTAGGGACGGGAGTGGCAGCCAAAGGAGCATTGTCATGCAGTTGGTGAAACACCAGTAACAGCGCAAGGGGGGTCAATTGAACCCCTGTGTGTGTGTGTGTGTGTGTGTGTATGTGTGTGTGTGTGTGTGTGTGTGTGTGTGTGCGCGCGCACATGCATGCGTGGGTGTGTGGGTGGGGGGTGTTGTCATGGACACTCAATGCCACTGGACTTCCTGTAGGCCTACCACTGAAAACGTTTTCGTTTGTTTTTTCTGTTTACTTGTTTGTGTCTTTCTTTCTTTCTTTCTTTCTTTCTTTCTTTCTTTCTCTCTTTCTTTCTTTCTTCTGTGTTTATTTATTGTGTGGAGACTTGCAGCAGTGTGCATATGGTCTGTGTTGGCAATGGTAGTGCATTGACCTCGTGGTCGGGCAGCTGGCCAGTAGCTGTTGCCCAGCTTATGTCGACCTTGGTGGCACAGAGAAGGTGCAGTGCCAGGGCTTTTGTAGCCTACGATCCGCTTGTTGGAAAAGATTTCCACTTGCAGGAGGAGAGAAGTGCCGCACACTCTTGAGTTGTATAAACAAGTTTTTAATGTGACAACGTTTCGGCCTGAATGTTGTCACATTATAAACTTGTTTATACAACTCGAGAGTGTGCGACACTGTTCTCCTCCTGCAAGTGTTTTATTGGTTGCCAACACCTCTTTTTCTGGTGTGTGTTTTTCACCTCCACTCATCAAAGATTTCCACTACCATGGCTACTACTACCAATGACAACTGATCCATTTGTAAATGTTTGGAATGCTATCCAGCCCAACCAGAGTGGTAGGCATTGCTCTTGGTCAATGGTAATCACTTGCTATTACTTATGAATGTTTTTCTTTTATGTCAGTGTGTAGGCTAAATGTAAAGCTTTGTGGAATTACAGGGGTCACGGAGTGCTGGATGCTAATCAGTAGGCTACTAGCTTGTTTAGCAGCTCTACCCTGCACTATATTCAATGCCAACTCAAATGAGATTACGTCTATATTGGCCACAGGGCAGATTTCTCATTATTTTAAGTAAGGATAAACCGATATATATATCGGTTCGATATCGGGCCGATATTTGCATTTTTTAAGTGTATCGTATCGGCCGATACGCGTGTGGTTTTGGCTGATACGCAATATTTATTGTTTTATGTCATTCAGTTTTTTTTTTAAAGCACCAAGACACTTTATTTTTTTATTACCTGATTGTTAGACATTACTTGATTGTTAGAGTAGATGTTTAAATGTTACAAGTTCTACCTCAATATGGTAATGTTAAAGGAATGTTTATTTTTAACTGGAGACCTGGAATATTTGTCATTTTTCTAACCATTTTTTTAAAATCCATATCGACCCCAAATATCGGATATCGGAAATCGGGTATCGGCCAAGGGTGATGGAAAAAAAATCGGTATCGCATCGGCCATTAAAAAACCCGAATAGGTCGACCCCTAATTTTAAGTCCCTGGCTCTGTTGGGCAACATGACAGTCAGTCAGTCAGTCAGTCGGCTTAGAATATAGGACTTCTAAGCATGGAAGGTGCCTTGAGTGCTTTGAGATGGCATGCAAATACCAAGTTGTATTTGTTCGACTTCACATAATTCATTTTTATATATCCGTCCACAAATACACTTATAAAATGCTTGAGGGTCTTTAGCATGCAAATGAAAAGAGCAAATTTATTCATGGGTGTTTTGGTAAATGGAGTCTTCTGATGTTCTGTTGTTGTGACAAGTCTTTAATCTCGTCCAGTTGTTGACAGAACAGTGAGTTCACAGAAGAATCCACACTAGTGCCATGTCATTCATATCACACGTTGACTTCTAATTGCCTACAGAAAGCATACAAACTCTCACTAAAATGGTACATTACACACCAGTTTACTTAAGACACGATTTTGGAGGTACGTATCTTTGAATACAAGAGCCATTTTCCCAGTAATTAATGAGCAGTGAAAAGAAAAGAAGATTTTTATACAACTCCTCCACTTGTAAATTAACTCATTTCGCCCCTGCAGGCCCGTCTTAATTGCAGAACCACTAAGAGATGTAATTTTTAAAATTTTAAATGCGAGAAAAAACATGTTGATCACTCATTTATTTAAATTGAGTGCTTTTCTGTAAATGGCAGAATGCATTTATGCCTAATGTAATGTACTATCTTTGATGTGACAAGGGTAGTTACACTGCCATTTGGTAACAAAAATGGTTACTGTAATACATTGGTTAAGGTTGCACCATCAAACTGTTTAGAGGGAAAATCAATGCTCTCCGTTATCTGACTGAAAGCTACCTGATTTAATATAGAAGAAGCGGAAATGCTTTTTCACATAATGCATAGCCTGCCTTTTTTCATATAATTCATCTTCGGAAGAGGTTGAGCCGACTGTAGTTGCACGTTAGAAAACTGCAGAATGAGAAATCCAGAATGAAACCGTCCACAATAGCATCCATGCACTTCTTAACATTTAGTTTACTGTAGCATATCTATATTCCAATTTACAGTTTTGTTTGGATATGCATCAGCCATCACCACCAACACTCAATTTTCAAATTTTCTCTTAATTTCCTATACACAAAAGATAACTTATTTCAGACACTCCATTGTATAAACAGAATAGTAAGACTTATTTTTGACATGCTATTTATTAGTTCTAAAGCCACCCTTGTAGAAAAATTATGTGAAAATACAGTCGCTTTCATTTACATGTAGGCTGTGTGCTGTCTTGGTCACAATTATTTCAAATTTTCAGGGAGTGTGTGTGTGTGTGTGTGTGTGTGTGTGTGTGTGTGTGTGTGTGTGTGTGTGTGTGTGTGTGTGTGTGTGTGTGTGTGTGTGTGTGTGTGTGTGTGTGGGTGGTGGGGGGGTGGTAGCAGCAACAGTATTTACGTAGATTGAGTCCGTCTGGATATTCATCATTAATTTCAGCCTCTTTAAATGTTGCTGAAACAAAGTCAGCCACTCTGCCTCTAGCCTACTCCTTGCGGTTTGCTATCCTGTTGTCCTTCCCCTCACCTTGGGAAGGGACAGCAGAGGCAATGAATATGTAGATGAGAAACACACACACACACACACAAAAAACTATCATGTGGCGTTGCCGATGCTGTCTGTGCCTCACTGCAACACCATCACCCCCTGCACGGTGATGGGCTCTCATTATCGGTGACACAAGGGAAATAACTCTGATGCCCGCTCAATTAAAAAACTCTTCCCACTGAGAATTTGCCAGAAGTCTCTTTTCTTGTTCTTGCTGAAAGATGAAAAATGCTTTGAGAGTAAAAAAAAAACTCCAAGAGAGGGGGTTAACAAAATACCCTCCAGCCATAAACGAGGCTTATTATTATTATTATAAAGTATGAACTGATTAAGTTTTGGTGGAAGGAGTTTGTTATGTTGCAAAGGTGTAAATGACTGCACATTGTTAATGGGAAAGTAATTGGAAGTGCATGGAAGTGTGGGTGTTTTTTTTTTTTTTGCGAAGTGGCTTCATATGAAGTGTTGTAAAAGTTGACCCAAACCACAGTGCACTAACTAGGAGGAGGCCACATTTACAGGGCCGGCCCAAGGCATAAGCGAACTATGCTGTGGCTTAGGGCCCCCAAGCCACCAGGGCCCCCCATGAGCAGCGAAGTCCCAGGAAGAAATGAATTGTCATCTAGATTCTTTAGTCATATTTTTTTCTCATGTGCCATTTACTATGATGAATGAAACAAGAGCCACTATATATCGAGTAAGGGGGGCCCCAGATGAAATTTTGATTAGGGTCCCATAAAGGCTTGGGCCGGCCCTGCACATTTATAATGTGTACTCTTCTCTGGGAATAACCCAAGCATCTTCAAGTCAAGTCAAGTCAACTAAGCTTTTATTGTCATTTTCTTCATATGCACAAGTCATACAAGGAAAATTAAATTACGTTTCTCTCTCTAATGTCTTAGCATGATATAGAGAGAGAATCGTCTTGACGCAGGTCAAGGTTTCCACACAATCATCTCAGCACCAACATCCTGTTATCATCAGAGGCAATTCTATTGTCATTGGGGGCCCCAAGCAAAAACCCAAAGGAATGAACATTCTAAGCAAATCGGCGCTATTACAGTTTACAGTTTAGCAGTTTTTTACCATCTAGTGGCTTGGGGGCCCCAAGCGGCTGCCTGCCTAGCCTGGTGACATGCGCCTCTGCCTGTTATCATCAGCGCCAGCATCAGCATCAAGCATCATTTTGTATCTCCCAAACACTTCTCTCTAAAGTCCCCTGCACCAGACTTACAAGTAATTGTCCACTTTTATAAGCTGCATATACTACCGGTATTATATTGTGTATGGTCTGGGGCTAACCTAAAAGCAGGGTCCAAGTCAAGCTTTTCATCCAATCATCGGAACAATTGAGCGGCTTTCATATCTCCCTTAAACACTTCTGCATTGCTCTCCACCAGTGATTCTCAAAGTGTGGTCCGGGGACCACTGGTGGTCCGTGACAGAGCTCAGGTGGTCCGCGAGGGGATTTCTACTTTTCCAAGACGAGCTAGCAGTAGGCTATATTTGTAACATTATTACAAAGCTAAACATAGCTGAAGTCTTATTTTCATCACAATAATGCTGGTAAATGTGAATAAAAATGAGTGAACTGCATCGAAATTTGCAGTGTCAAATTAGCACCAGTCAACTGTCAATTCAGTTGACAGGTGGTCCCTGAACATTTTTTGGGGGACAAAGTGGTCCTCGGTCTGAAAAGGTTTGAGAAACACTGCTCTACACTGCACTGCCTCAGTCCCACCAGAGAACCTTACACCCACGATATGTCATATGAATCCAGAGGTTCCCAAACTGCGGGTTGGGGACCACTTGTGGGACCAGACCAGGGAAGTACAGTACTGCAGGGAGTCAGAGACAAAGAGCAGAGAAATGTATGCTATGATATGATATAACAATTCCAAAAAAAAGTTAGTAACAGTATTCACTTAATATAACAATGTATGCCTATTTACTTTTCCTGTGATTTTTAACATTAAAATGTAGGCATACTGTATTAAGGGACAAAAATTGTTTGGCATTTGGAATATGGAAGAGGTGGGTGGTTGCAAAAATATTCTAAGCTTTGATGGTCCCTGCTGAAAAAAAGTCTGGGAACCTTCGTATTAATCCCTTTTATTGACCATCTGGGATGTCCACTGACGTCCCCGGCTCAGGACAGCTGATGAATATCCAAAGTAAACCAACTTTATGGGGGCTGTGACAGCCACCGCCGGTTTTGATGGCAGATTGAACCTTCGGTTTAGTACTCTCTCCATTTGGAAAAGCACTGGGGCCCCTCTCGGAAGGATATACTGTGCGATCTTGATTAGACCCGGGCTGGTCTTACTTTGGCGAAATGTGCGGTGCTGATGTACACATATTTCTTCGGGGAGGAATCACATTACTTGTCAGATTTGATAGATATTTTTCCCTGGTGTGTGTGTGTGTGTGTGTGTGTGTGGGCATGTGTGTTTGGAGTTGGTTTACTTCCTCCCATTGATGACTTGGCTTTGCTTATGGACCCTTTCCACCACAGTTCACATCATCTCCTCACTTGGTTTCTCATGGTATCTCAGAACTAGTAAGTTCAAAGCAACTGGACTTCTAGGGGATACTCAAAGAACCAGGTTCTCCTATCATCCAGGCTCATTCCAATTGTGCACAAATAAGCTCTTTTGAGCTGATTGCGTCTTCGAAAAACACTCGCAGTATAGTCATCAACACTGAATGAAGAATTGGGTTACAAACCATCATCATGACCAATTGAAAGAGTGATTTGAGCATGGTCTTCAGGCGGCAATGGCGGTTTGGAAAACAGAGCCATATGTGTCTCTCTCTGCATGAGCTTTATTCAATTATCAATACGCAGGCCTCCCTCTGCTGCAGCTAATGAACCTACTGTATGGCCATTTAGGTTTAATGGAAAACGCATAATGTAACTGTAATGTCTTATTCTTGTAATGGCATATCTATATCTGACTATAGCGTCCAATCGATGGTTCACGCATATGACATGAGTATTACATACATAAATATATATTAAAGGAACTGGAAGCATTGCTCGGCCTTCATTACAAGCTTTTGTTTCCATATTATGAAAAAGGAAAGCAGTTCTTCAAAAAGACGTCACAAATTGAGACTGTTAAAAATACTGCCTGAAGCAAAAATTCACAAACCAATGATGCCAGCATAAATCTATATCCTGTCATCGATTACTGAATTGAATTCATTTTTTTTCGTGCATGCATCTGTAATGATGATGATGATGACGACGATGATGACCATGACGACCATGATGACCAAATAAAACTGCCATGACAGAAAAATGGCTGCACCTTAACCCCTCCACCCCCCCTCTCTCTCTTCCCACAGTGCTTTGGGTGGAGAGGTAAAGGAAGGGTCATATTATGGCACCATTCCTTATCATCGCCATTTTACCCTGTGGCATTTTCTTCTCCTGTTTTAATGTGCCTGGGCCCCTCGAATGGCTGGCTGGTTATGGCTCCATATCGGTGGTAAAGCAGGGGGCTAAAGAGCATCTCAATGGCTGAGCCACTAGCCCAATAGCCCTGTGGTAATGAGCTATGGGGCCCCTTGCTCTCTCCCACTCGCTCTCTCTCTCTCTCTCTCTCTCTCTCTCTCTCTCTCTCTCTCTCTCTCTCTCTCCCACTCGCTCTCTCTCTCTCTCTCTCTCTCTCTCTCTCTCTCTCTCTCTCTCCCCCCTCTCTCTCTATCTCTTGGTCTCCTACTACTACTGCTCGCCTCCCTCCCACTCAATAGCACTCTGGAGGGAGGTCACGGTCAGATGCTCAGCTTCGGTGCCACAGCATGTCATGCCTGCCTCCCACCACAGCCATGTAGGCGAGAGAGAGAGAAAGAGAGAGAGAGAGAGAGAGAGAGAGGGAGAGGAAAAGAGAGAAAGTGGACGGAAGACAAGAAAAGTGAGGAGGGAGAAATACTAGTTTGAAAAAAGACGAGGTAGGTAGGGAGAGAGGCTGGTTGGCTATACTCAGTGGTGTAGTCTACGTAGAACGCGGGTATATGGAGTATACCCACTTCTAAATTTCAGGGATTTCAGTATACCCACTTAAAATTGATTGATCCATTGTTTTGAATCGCACAAATATATACAGTAAACCCACTTCAAAAAATGCTCAAATATACAGTATACCCAACACAAAAAAGTAGACTACACCACTGGCTGTACTCTATTCTACTCTAGTCTGATGGCTGGCCCTGAATTGAACCCCACCTCCCCCTTTAGAATGACCATACTGTAATGGCTACCACAGGAGAGACTGGTGACGAGCACAAGAGATTATATCAACAGGAAAGGAAGAGGAGAGAAAAGGAGGGGCAGAGATATACTGTTTAGTGTTTATTAGAGTGGGAGAGAGACGGAGGAGGTGAGTGACAGGGCAAGAGAAGAGAGAAAAAAGACGATAGATAGATAGATAGATAGATAGATAGATAGATAGATAGATAGATAGATAGATAGATAGATAGAGAGAGAGAGAGAGAGAGAGAGAGAGAGAGAGAGAGAGAGAGAGAGAGAGACAGAGACAGAGACAGAGACAGAGACAGAGAAGCCTAAACTCAGAAAGCTGACAGAAGCATAGTCATGGGGAGAAAAGAAAATCTCTTAAAGACCACGCCATAGTGGGTGGATCGGTGCTGAGCAGCACATCAGGTGGGTAGAGGTAGTCAGACAGCTCCTGCGGCTCCACTTGACAACGGTATTCAGAAAAAGCCAGAGTCAGGATTTGAAGCCAGGTAGGCAGGTAGGCAGGCAGGCAGGCAGGCAGGCAGCTAGGCATGTGGACACCAGCGCTTGATGGCATGTCAGCCAGCGTGGGGCGAATTGCTTCGATGAAAAGCACTGAGAACCAGACCGCTGTTTCTTTAACAGGATGGAGGACAAACGTGTCTTTCTTTTCATTCTGACACTTTCATCCATCTACAGAAACAGCGGTGTGTCCGAGGTTTGGTTTTCTGGATCTTTTGCGTTTTGCTGTTTTTGGCAACTTGTCTTGCCGTGGCATGTGACAAGACCTACCAGACGTGGTTACGTCTGTAGAGCAGTGGTTCTCAAAGTGTGGTCCGGGGACCACTGGTGGTCCGTGACAGAGCTCAGGTGGTCTGCGAGGGGATTTACTTTTCCAAGACAAGCTAGCAGTAGGCTATATTATTATTACAAAGCTAAACATAGCAGGGCTCTTATTTTCACCACAATAAGACAGGCTTGCAATCTGAATAAAAAGTAAATAATCTGCATCGAAATGAGCAGTGTCAAAGTAGCACCCTTCAACTGTCAATTCAGTTGACAGGTGGTCCCTGAACATTTTTGGAGGGACAAAGTGGTCCTCGGTCTGAAAACGTTTGAGAAACACTGCTGTAGAGCATACAGAGGCAGACCCATAAGACACACAACTGTACCACAGTGAAGGACAGAAATGAACAAGAATGAAATAATTAACCATTATTATTTAAACTAGAAGGTGTGTGTGTGTGTGTGTGTGTGTTTGTGTGCCTGAGATAGAGAGAGAGAGGGGGGGGGGAGAGAGAGGGGGGAGAGAGAGGGGGGGGAGAGAGAGACGGGGGCGGAGAGAGAGAGAGAGGGGGAGAGAGAGAGAGAGAGAGAGAGAGAGAGAGAGAGAGAGAGAGAGAGAGAGAGAGAGAGAGAGAGAGAGAGATTTTCCTTGAGTCAGGACATGTTGGAGGTTCACCTGTCGTTGGCTTGGAGGGAACATTCACCCAGAAATAACCCATGGTGATAGCAGAAAAAAAATGTTGCTAAACTGTCATAACAGCCATCTTTCGGGGATGATGCTTGCTGAGAGAAGAGAGCAAGACTCTCAACTTTTGCTGAAATGATACAATTTTTAGTTTATGGCTCAAGAATACATTTGGTTTGCAAACCAGTGTGAGCAAAATGACTGTTTTTGAATTAATAAATGAACAAAAAATAGTCATGTTTCAATGTTGTTGTGTTACGTAACATGCTACATTGTGTGACATTACGTCACGCCATGTTATAATATGTCATATTACGTTATCGTTACCAGATGTTTTTATTATGTGACCTACTTTGGGTTTCAGTAAACGCACACCGTTTGAGGTGCGTACGGCAGACAATTAGACTCAACTTGAAAAAGAATGGTCGTCGCACACTCAGAACTTCATGCAGTTACATTTAATAAGACCAACGTTTCGGCTAACACCTTCACCAGGGTCATCTAGGTCAGTGGTTCCCAACCTATGGGTCGGGACCCAACTTATGGGTCGCTAAAGATCCACAGGGGGTCGCGGAGCCCTCTTGATTTTAAGGGGTCTCATTTTGAATATATATATTGCCCATGTTGAATAAAGGACAAAGCATTTAACTAATAAATGCATAGAAGCAACAAATTGTAAGTGCTACATTAAACATTTATTCTAGATTTGACCAAAAAATTAGTTTCTACAGGAAACAGAGGGCATCTTGTGACTCCGTCTCGTGCGGGCGCTCGCGTGGTTGGGTCACCAAAGCTTACAATAGTAGAAACATGGGTCCCTTAAGAAAAAGGTTGGGAACCACTGATCTAGGTGACATACAAAAGAGGACAACAAACTATATCTATGCAGCGAGGACTGCCGATCTATGCTTTATGCTATATTAGACAGGCTCAGATAATGTTTTTGCTACAAGTCATTATCAATGGTTTTATACTACTGCCCTATGTTGACTGATTTGATTCCACCTTGAAAGCAATTACATGAATGTTGATTATTGAATCATGTTAGGTTGTGTGTGTACCAATTAAAACACAATTAAAAGCTGCAGTGGTGATGACATCATGCTAGGTTGCGCCAGGAACAGGAAGCTGTCTGAATGCACAATGTGTCTGTTTCTAATCACCCCTGTGTTTATGAACAGCAAACAAGATTTGCTCCTGTCCTTGCTGTCCACTAATGATGTGTCATAGTGGCGGTAATGGTTTACTGTGTTGGGCTTGTTCTCAGAGGCGGAACAATTACACACAGGGCCCCCCCACTGATAGGGCCCCCCATACGGCCTGCCAAGGTCACAATAGGGCCCCCAACACCAATGCAGAAGGGCCCTGGGCCCAGGGGCAAATGCCCCACTTGCCTCCCCATATAGCTCCGTCCCTGCTTGTTCTGCTAAGCAGGATCTGTAAATGGCTGTGGCACGAAGGGAGAGGAAATGAGGCCTGATCACTCGACTCTTGTACTGTTTGTAGCCTACAGTACGTATAATTGCATTACACTAGCGAAGTGGTTCCCAACCTTTTTCTTCAGGGAACCATGTTTTTACTATTGTAAGCTTTGGTTGACCCAACCGTACGAGCGCCCACACGAGAGGGAGTCACAAGATGCCCTCTGTTTCCTGCGAAAACTGATTAGTTATTCGTCTTTGGTCAAATAGGCCTATAGAAAAAATGTTAAATGTAGCACTTACATTTTGTTATTTCTATATTAGTTAAATGCTTTGCCATTCATTCAACATGGGCTATACTGTATATGGTATTTAAAATGAATCCCCTTAAAATCAAGAGGGCTCTGAGACCCTCTGTGGATCTTTGGCGACCCATAAGGTGGGTCCTGACCCATAGGTTGGGAACCACTGCACTAGCAGATCACCTCTCTTCATTTAGGCTCTTGGTCTCCAAGAATCCTGGATGAAGAAAATGGTCTCATCTGGTCTCTCTCTCTCTCGCTCTCGCTGTCTCTCTCTCTCTCTCTCTCTCTCTCTCTCTCTCTCTCTCTCTCTCTCGCTCTCTCTCTCTCTCTCTTGCTCTCTCTCTCCTTCAGCAAGATGTTCACTTGGTCTACCTATACCTAAGGAAATAAATGCTGTTTAAATAAAGACATTTAGAATAGCTACGTAGCACACCAACCCAAAGTGCTGTACTGAAAATGGTAAAACATACTGCATTATTAAAATGCTTCCTGAATTCTGCTCATTGTATCAGCTCGAGCAGAATCTACACTACAGGGATGCACTTCTCGGAACCATAATTGCTAACTACATTAGCTACTTTGTTGTTTGCAATGCAATTTCCCATTGACAACTACCCTAAGTTGCTAACTGGCTAACAGCTACGCTTTCGAGAAACACACCCCCAGATCTGCCCCCCAGCAGGCCCTTTCCTCTCCATTGAAGTTGTCAGTCAAGTCCATGCAACACCCTCATATCGGCCTGTCTGCACTACAGGTCACCCCCCCCATTCAAGCGGTGACTGCTGACCCCTCAATTAGTGCAATTGTGTTTGAGTGAGCCGAGGGTCTGGGCCCGGAAATGTCTCCATTGTGACTTGGACCGAGGTTCATCCAGAGGCCAGCCGCGCTCACTGGAGGCCCATCGTATACCACGGAAGAAATCCGTTCCCATCATGGCGTCTAATTTAGTTAGACGAAGATGTAGCGCATTGTTTTGTTCTTTTTCTTCTCTTTCTTTCTGTCTGTCTTACTTTCTTTCTTCCTTCCTTTCTTTCTTTCTTTCTTTCTTTCTTTCTTTCTTTCTTTCTTTCTTTCTAATGAGACATGATTATTCAAATCCACCCCATTTCCATGGAGACCAAATGAAATAATGCTGCTGCTGGGAGAAAAAAAAAATCAGTTTAATATTTCTTAAATGAAGAGGAAGGTAGGAGAAAAGGGGGGAGAAAAGAGAGAAGGAATGAGCTGGAAGGAGAAAGAGAGAGAGGGAGGGAGGCAGGGTGAAAAAAAGAAACAGAGAAGAAACGATGGGAGGGAGAAGTGAAGACACTGGCCTCTGGGGCAAGGGGTTGCAGCAGTTTCTAATTGCATTCATTAGCGGAATAAGTGGAAGGAGCTGCCGATTGCCATAGCAGCATATTAGTCAAGCAATGAAGAGCAAAAACAACTTGAATAAAGACAAAGACGCCACAGTTAAAAATAGAACGGTACTGTAGGCTACTACTATCAGCGTGGAAGTGGAGTGTGCATGAGTATAGGCTGTTTACACACCTTTGAATTTCACGAAACATTGTCTCTGTGTTTCAGCATTATTTGTGTTTTGCGTTATTTTGCCATTTTTTTGTCTTTTTGTCTTATTGGCCTCGATTCCAGGGGATATTTAATTTTGAATAAAGCTACACTCCCCTTTGAAAACATTGTGTATACTTAACAATTCGAAATTAAATGAAAGTGCAATGTAAACTCGACTATTTAATTCTGAATCATTACTTCGGGATTTAAAACCATCATGTAAACACAGCCATTGTTGTCGAAGATAAATAATAAATAAAAAATAATAAATAACTCACCCATTATGGTTACCCATTGTAATAAACACAGTGTTGATAGCAATGTTGACTACACTACCGATTGGTATGTTTTCTCGCAATACACTCCTCTTCATTCTGCATAGTCTTCCTGTGTCTCCTGTGTCGAGCGTTACCATACAGTTAGTTGACCTTTTGACATACGGTAATGCAGCAAACATGATGATGGTATGATTTGAGGATTTGATGATTTGAACATTAACCACACATGTAGCGTAGGAGAGCTGAGGATTAATTTGCGAACAGAACCACAAACGGTCTCTCATATTGTACAAGCATGCGCACGCACACACTAGAGCGTGGCTCGGGCCGGTTTTTTCTGTTCGAGCCCGGCCCTCAGCCGACAGAAAAGTGATCAACCCCGACCCGAGCCCGAGACTAATTAAAATGTTTAAGTGTCCGAACCCGTCCGAAGCCCGAGACCACTGTAATAACAACAGAACCTGTGCGCAAGCAATATTTTCTATGTGGCTAGACCAGAGATGTTGGGTGCTGTGATCAAATGCATGGGAGGGGCGTGAGAGGATAAGAAAGGCGAAAACTAACGAATACGGTTTGGATGCAGTCAGCGCGGCTATGGACGCATTTGTTACGTTACTGTTAGTGCAAATAAATCCCCGCGAGCCGGTGAAGATGCCACTCCTTGTCGTTAAGAAGGATGGGCTATAAGTTCACCCCGAAGAACAGTAGCCTGTTCGGCCCTCCAAGAGAATGTCATTTCCCCTGATGTCCATGCGGTCAATATAAAATCAGGAAAGGTTGCACGCGCATAGTTACAACTGTAGGCTACAGTAAAAGTGACAAGAATTAAGAACCTACGTGAAGGACATGAAATGTCACAGCGGACAAACAGGAAACCTCTTCGCCCCTACCTTAGGCAACTCCACGTAGCGTGTGCGTCTTCTTTAATCCATATTATGCTCCTTGCTACCCCTTGCTGGAAATGTAATCCTTGGCGAGCAATGCAGTGACAAACTTCGTCATTTTATGTTCAACATTTAAGACAGCACCGAAGGCATGCTAAAACATGGCCTACACTAGGCCTACAACAAAAGACCACGCGTTCACTGACAACTGTATTTGGCGCTTATTAAGAAAGCAAGTTGACTCGGCATTCCTGCTCGGCTGACTGGGAGTGAGCGTCCATGTTGCCACTGGTAACTGGCGCGTGCATACAGCCAATAATAATCACTCGCACGAGTAGCCTACCAACATTTTCATTTATGCATATTCAATTACTTATTTTTTAATCACAAAACTGCCGTTTGCATGAACTGAAACGTTTCCTCTGGTTGTTTACAATTTTCACAATGTCTGTTTGGTTCAAGCCCGAGCCCGACCCGAGTCCGACAGATATTCTATTTTTTTTGTCCGAGTCCGGCCCGGCCCGTCGGGTTCCGACCCGGCCCGTCGGGCTTCGGTCGGGTTGCCATGCTCTGGCACACACACACACACACGCACACGCACACGCACACGCACACACACACACACACACACACACACACACACACACACACACACACGCACACAAACACACACACACACACAAACACAAACACACTCGCACACACTCTATACTCGTTCACATAAACATGCCCCAAACAGCAATCCGAAAATGCCTCCATCCATGGCTGCGTTGAATTTATGCTCTGGGGGTGTTGGAGGTGTGTGTGTGTGGGGGAGGTGTGTGTGTGTGTGTGTGTAGTGTGTGTGGGGGGGGTGTGTGACACACACAACTCTGCTGGTGACCGTGATTACAAACTAATTATTTTTATGCAAGTGCGGTAGGGGGCCGCGGGTAAATAAAGCTGAGAAATCAACTGGCCGCGATCAATACAATCGAAGCGCGCGGCGCTAAATCAAAGCGCAGCGCTGGCATTCTTGGGCAAACCTGCCGTTGATTTACATGGCAAGCACAGCTTTATGGTCAGTGTTTCCCTGGCTGGGGCCTGTGTACCTCTCGACAGTTAATGGCTCTCCAACACGGATTTGTGATCTGTGATTACCTTGTCTCTGTGAATTATGGCCTCTTCTTTACCACCCCCTACCTACCTACCTTCCCTCCACATCAAACAACCCCCCTCCGCCCCCCCGACCCCCCCGAGCCCACCCGAGCCCCCAGACCCCACCCCCAAGCCACATCCTCCCCCACCTTTGACAGAAGTGCAAGGACACACACATACACATGCACACACATGCACACACACACACACACACACACACACACACACACACACACACACACACACACACAACCATACACACCCACACACACACACCTTGAATGAATCACATACACAGGGAAGCCGGGAGGGGGGGGCGGGGCAAAAGGGTCACTTGTCCCGGGCCTATAGGGAGAGAGGGGGCCCAGAATTGGGTCCTCATTACATTGTATGTAGCTTTGGGGCCCTTTCAGATGTCTTTGTCCCGGTCCCAGCCAAAGCTTTCAGCAGCCCTGCACACACATACGCATGCACGCAAACACACACACACACACACACACACACACACACACACACACACACACACACACACACACACACACACACACACACACACACACACACACACACACACACACTGAACGAGCGAGTCGCTAGAGTACATGCCAGATGGCGATAAGGGCATCTCTTAATACACTCAGAAGCTCAGAGCGCCATAAAACTAGAAAATTACAGGTATATATAGTCTCAAGGCTTACGCCCCGTTTATCTGATTCCTATTCCACTTGCATTCCGCCATCTTACTGCTCTGCTTGCGGTGACGCAGCCAGCCACCATCACAGGAGAGCAACATTCTTGTGGTGATGGTGCAATGAGGATCAGATCAGGGCTTGACAGTAACTCTTTCGCTTGCCGGCCACTGGGGCTAGCGGCTTTCCCGAGTCACTAGCCATCCAGCTACTCTACTAGCCACAAATTTGATTTCTTTTATTTATTTATCATGATGCTGTACCTCTAACCTCAGAAGATGAGGTGCTGAAAGAAAGCAAGAAGATGAGTGCATGGGTTTCTACATGAAAATAAAACAAAAAATTTAAACTGAGCTGAACAATTGATACACAAGGGACAAAGTGCCGAATATACGCTATTCTGATATAGCATACCATAGAATAAGTTATCTGCCTAAGTGCCTAATGACACTGAAATTGTCACCAGCCACAGCCACGTTTTACCAGCATTTGGCCGGTTGGCAGGTGCCAGTGTCAAGTCCTGGATCAGATGAGTGTGTTCCTGGCCCCCAGGGCCACTCACAGCTTTGATCGGGCCCTGGGCAAACCATATGAAATGGCCCATACTCAACATAAATACTCAGCAATATTATACAATATTACATATAATATGGTCCCAATTCTGGCTCCACCTTTGCCTGGGGCCGGGACAACTGAGCTAGTGGTGTGGATTGGCACTGCCCTCACGATCCGATTCAATCACGATTCGGGAGGTAGTGATTTGATTCGATTCGATTCGATTCTATGCGATCCGATCCGATTCAATTCTACATACAATGCATTGCAATGCATTACATTTCTACTGAAAGCAAAGCAAATGTTTAATCAGTCATGATGAGGCAATACAAATAGTCAGATACTGAGCAACAATTTATTGGCTGGTTTTTTTGTATCAGTCTGTATCAGTCTTGGAATGTTTTGAAGTGCTTTTATTTAATTTAACATTAATTTGCTCCCGAAATATCCATGGAAGTAATTGAAACTTAAAAAAAAATTTTTTTTTGCAGGATCGGTTCTGGATCGTCCATGCCCCGCATTGGATTGCATCGCCAAATCGGTCATTGTTGACACCACTACAACTGACCTGTTTGTCCAGCCCGCCCATCCACACACGCACGCACGCACGCACGCACACACGCACGCACACACGCACACACTAGTGGCTCTGCTTGGCCTGACCCAACCAACTACATTCCTGCACCATCGTCACACACAGATGCCTTGTGATGTTGTCAGGCATTCCTTTGGCAAAATTCATAACACACACTCACACGCAAAGAGTCTATAATCAATAGCAAGGATATTGCAGGCTTAATTTTTTCAAAATGTGAAATGTATCCAGTGATATATATTTTGAATGAGGGGACTGAGTTTGGAGCTAACTGAGGTATAGCTTGCTAGGTCTGAGTGTGTGGTGACTCCACGGAAAAGTAAATGACATTTTTTGAATGATGGCCAATACCAAAGAGGATCTTCAGGCATTTCCTTAAGCACACCTGTGGCATGTATTTTGACATTCTTAACATATGACTTAGTGAGGATGGTTTATCATTACTGCTTCCACCTTTCTCTCAAAAACAGGAACTACTAGCATGCATGCTATCTCCACATGTCTAAAAAAAAAATGAATGACTGGTGCTGCAAAAACGTTTTGAGAGAGAAAATGGTTGCATAATATGCCAGGACTTCGTAAAACAACACAGGATGATGATGATAATATTCATACTCTGTAAAGAATCTGTTGTACCATTGTGAATAATGGTACTACACTACATCTTCCTGGTTGATGTGGAGATTCAATAATGAAACCTAGCCTAGGAATCTACTGTATGACTTGTGTTATGCCACATAAGCTAATCTGTTGTGGTCACCAGTTCTATTCAGTAAATCAGACGATTTTAATCAAAAAGTTCTTCAGAGTCAGCGCTATTGCGAACGTTCTCAATTACCTTTCACCGTGTAATGGTCCTGTGCCTAAAGAAGACAGGACACACATTAAACGTTAAATGTTTAACATTACAGTGCATAGGCCTAATAATGTCCCAAACAATGTCTGGTCAATCTTAACCTATCTTGCAAAAAAGAGCATCATAGTTAATCACTACAATAAGTGCGATCAACACTGCGGAGGAGCACGCAGTTAAAACAAGTCAGGTGATTTGGAAAATGCCGGATTGTGTGGAGTCTCTTAAAACCCAAGCTGCCCATCACTATGTATGGGACTATTGTTGCTGGGCAACACCTTAGAACCTGTCGGTACAGATTTTCATTGTCACACAAATCCTGGAACAAGTTCCTACGGTCGCGACAATGGTGAGAGAGAGAGACACTGCGGTGACTCAGAGCCGTGTCTCTGCTGGGCCTGTTCTCGTTCAGGCAGTTTGGACGTCTTTATATACAGCACGTCTGTGGTTAGGGACACGTGACCATATGCACTTGGTGGCACTTGAACGATACTGTGATGTCACTGGGATGGTATGGAAGCGATGATTCTAGAACAGGTGCCTGTCCTTACCAGTCTTAGGGCCTCCGCACATCGGCTCCGCTAAAGTCCTGAGCACTGCTCCTCCAAAGTTCTATTCCATTGTTTTCAATACAACCCTGCACACCGGCGCCGATGTCTATGGAGATCAGCTGGCGATTAGAGACGCGTTCTATTTTGTCTGAGCCACCCATTGACTCTCCATGCCCTGCTGTGGTGAGAATTGTGTGTGTGTGTGTGTGTTCCAACAATGCTGTTGGAACTGATGTACGGAGGGCCTTAGGCACACAATGGCCAAACAATTTTATTGACTTGGGGACGACTGAGCAGTGGCATGTACAGACATTTTGGGAGCGAGGGGCCAGACTCACAAAACTATTCTTCAAATTGTGAATCCGGCCCCAGGTGCTTGTGGAGGGGGGGCCCGATTGTGAAACTTCCTTACTGGGCTACAGAGCAGTGGTTCTTAACCTGGGGTGCGGGCACCCCCTGGGGGTGCGCCAGAGATTTCAGGGGGTGTGCAGAATTTTGTTTGTGTTCAGGTTGTGACCAAAATTTGCTAGTGAACAATATCATTAGGCCAAATCAAAACCAAATTAAAACATGTTCTGATCCCCATGAAAAGTCATTAAGGTATTGATTAATGTCTCAAGCAAGAATCATGGTAATTAATCACTTAAATCTTTTTTAGTGCGTAGATACATGTAGAAGATTGGGTTGGGGGAGCGCGGCTTGTCTTGGGCACAGGTAAGGGGGTGCGTTAAGAAAAAAGGTTAAGAACCACTGCTATAGAGGTTATATGTATTCAATTCTATATTATATTATATTATATTATATTATATTATATTATATTATATTATATTATATTATATTATATTATATTATATTATATTGTTTTAAACAGAGTACATTGTGGAAAAAAATCTAATAAAAAGGGCACTTCGTATGCCGTAAGGTAAAGGGGTACTTTAGCACTACCTCATCCCGGTCCGTGCACGCCTATGCTAACAACAAGGGCAGAATAAAATTATTTATAAAAAAGATATTAAAATAATTCATACATAGGGGCAATATTAATGTTGTCCTATGCTATTCTTAACAGATTTCAACACACCCTTAGAGTAGTTCTTGGACCTGTGAGATCATGTTCTTTCCTCTGGTTAAACAAAGGTAAAATAAACAATTAAAACAACATTTGCAATTTAATGCTGCCTTTCACACCCCTCATTCAACCCCCCTGAGCCTACAGAAGTAAATGGATATGAGACCCTGTACACCAAACCAATCCATTATCTCAGGATGAACAGCCAACACATTATGATCCTCTGAAGAGATGTACTTATCAGGGTGATACAGCCATATCTTTTTTTTTTTTTTTGCTTAATGCAGTTGTATGTTTCTCTGGCCAGATCTGTACTCTTCCAACAAATCGATGGCAAAAGCTGAGAGAGAGAGAGAGCGAGAGAGTCAGACAGATGGAGCTCTAAGAGTCCCCTTAGTGCAGATAAAAAAGATGGCAGTAAAGGCCAGAGTCATGAATGCTACATGGCTAGCCAACGTTTGCTTATCTTCACAGCCAGTTTGTCTCCAGTCAGCCACCACTGGTGCTGGAGCCGGAGTCGGGCTACGAGGAGGAGCACACTCAGAACTGGGCAGGTGGCATTCTGAGGAGGAGGAGGAGGAGGAGGAATGCCGAGAACTATTGTTTGGATCAGTCCTGACGGCATTCCTGCACTCAACCCCTCTCTCTCATTCCCTCTTTATCTCTCTCTCTCTCTCTCTCTCTCTCTCTCTCTCTCCTTTGCTCCGTCTCCACCTCCACCTCCCCCATTTCCTCTTCTCTCCCCCCCGTCTTTCCATGTTTCAAACTATTTGTCACTCCTCACTTTTCTTGTCTTCTGTCTTCCCTCTCTCTCTCTCTCTCTCTCTCTCTCTCTCTCTCTCTCTCTCTCTCTCTCTCTCCCTCACTCTGACTCCCCAGTAAAAATGCATATGCAGGTGAAGATACCGATCGCGATCCACAGAACCTGTTTGTTCAAAAACCTGCGCACCTGCTTTTGTCCCAGCAGCCTCCTCTGCACGTCTGCGTGGTATCTACCGGCGACACGCTGTCACACACAGCAAACAACAGCATTTTTGTTTGCATCTCTACCTAGTACATACTTGTGAATCAGTGAATCTCAAAGTGAAGGTGGTTATCACTGTGGTTCGCTCACGGTCACGCACAAGCACAAGCACGTGCTGATGGGAATCTGAGCCGTTCGATACAGTAGATAGATGGCCCATGATGAACACATGTCCTTCTGAACAATAGGACGTCACAGCGCAAAGTATCCTTTGGACATTTCTGTGTGTGTGTGTGTGCGTGTGTGTGTGTGTGTTTGAGAGAGAGGTGGGGGGTGTCGAGAATTATGCACTTAATCTCTGCTGCACTTTAACTGGGATGGGGGCTGGGGGGGTCAAGCACTGGTGTCACTTTTACCTCTTATTGCACTTTACTTGAAAACCTGCTGCTACTAAGTATTGTACCCGAAATACAATTTCGTTGCTTTTTTGACAATGACAATAAATTCTTGAATCTTGAATCTTGAAAGTGGCAAAGCAAACACAACCTGGTGAACCACGTCGGCTTAACCCTTTTTACAACCTCCTCTTCCTTCTGCATAACGTTACCAGGGCAGTCAAACTTAGCCTCGCACGCCATCCTACGTACTTCCGCCAAGACACTTAGCTCTGCACTACGTCAGGTACCTGTCCTTTGTGGAGCGGTGTTGACCGGTAGGATTTTCGCCTGTGTTCTGACAAACGGTCCTAACATTGTAATTTTATCCTACGGTAGGATGTTCTGTCAGACATGTCTGTTAAAGGGTCCTACATCGCCATAGATAGACGTCAGACATGTTTGTTCAACAAATTATATGGTAAAATCCGAAAATGCCCTTCCTGCTTCCTGCAATCGCGTCAGATCAAACAAAGTCCAGACCATGAATATGAAATGGAAATGGTAGTATTATGGGATGGTCAGGACCAGGCCAAGTCAAACTATTGAGGAGAGGAAAACAAGTCAGCTGTCCCAGGCCAAGCTAGGGAGGAGCCCAGAACTTGGTGAAAGGGAACCTTTCTTTTTTTAAAAGACATATTTTTCTCTATTGGCAGGAAATGAGCGGGGAGAGAGAGATTGGGGAAGATTCTGCAAATTAACTCCGGACAGAATCTAACCCAGGTTTCCGGGTGTAGCAGTCGCGTGCCCAGCCAATTGAGTCACGGCTAAGCCAAAGGCGGTCTTTCCGATGACTGTCCTGGGCCTGGCCAAAGCTGTCAGCACCTCTGGCGCTACTATCAAGCACATATTCCTGTTAATAGATAGCAAAACCTTTCCATATACTAGCTCTTCTTTTTTTATTATCAAACGCTGAATCTATACCATTCAGATGAACCTGACCTTGCTTGAGATATTCAGGTGCTTGATTTACGAGTGGTTGTGAAACACAATGGATTTCCACTCTCTTACCTTAGCGGTTTTTAAAGTGTGCCATTGTGTGGGTGATCGGCTCGTAACAATGGGGATAAATGTATCTACTCGCTGCACCTTGCCGCCCACTCCTTTGGAAGCCTCGGCACGGCACGAAACGGCAGACATGATTGGCTGGGCTGTGCACATACAAACGCAGACGCACAGACACACAGACTCACACAGACTCACACCCACACCCACACCCACACCCACACACAAACACACACACACACACACACACACACACACACACACACACACACACACACACACACACACACACACACACACACACACACACACACACACACACACACACACACACACACACACACACACACACACACAAGCCCTCAGCCGTGGCAAGAGGAGACACAAGTGTCATGTACCGTGTCATTGTCTCTGAGACAAGTCATAAAAAAGACACATACACACAAACAGGCGTAAAAAAACATACAGTACACGCCTAGAAGCATACCAATACACACACACATGCCTTAAAAACACACACATGCGTAAACACATACAAACACACACACACACACACACACACACACACACACACACACACACACACACACACACACACACACACA
>NC_085874.1:44472754-44492754 GCF_034702125.1 Engraulis encrasicolus | reverse complement strand
TAAAATACGCTGGGACTGTGACACACTGACCTGAACAGAGGGAAACATAATGCACTAGTTTAAGTAATATCATACTGAACAGTGTGACTGGCACCATTGATTTTTTTTTATTATACCTGTAGTGGCGTTAACTGTAATGCATTAATCTGAGAAAATATTTGCCCATCAGATGTGTGATATTATTCACTTGTACAGTAGTTGCCTATGTCACTATATAAGAAATAGTCATGAGAGCACAAACACCCACACACACCCACACCCACACCCACACACACACACACACACACACACACACACACACACACACACACACACACACACACACACACACAGACCCCCACACGCACGCGCACACACACACAAAAAGATTTTTAATTGTTCTCTTGACTTTGAATTCATTCAGAAATACTGACATTCGAATCAATAGACTATGGTACACCTACAGTATGGCATATGGCATAGCAAAGGTGTACAATGAGCCTACTTTATATATATTAATGGTAACACTTTATTTTAGGGATACATCTATTAGCACTAATACATACAATGTTAATGCCTGCATAAGTAACTTGTAAGGCATGTACTAAGCCAACGCTAAGGCCTACTAGGTCCTTACTAAGGTTAAATTGGTAATAAATCCCTTATTGTGCATGAACAAGACATTTGCAAATACATGCCTATCAAATGTTTGATTTTGCTTTGTACATGCCTTACAAGTTACTTATACAGGAACATTATATGTAATAGTGCTAATAGATGTATCTCTAAAATAAAGTGTTACCAAATTAATCAGTTCAGGCCTATAAGGGCCTCAGGTCGAGGGAGTTCATGACAGTGGAGTGGCAGTGCTAGAGGTGGTAGGCCTAAGGCCTAATAAGGCACACCTTCACGCCAGTCTGTAGCCAGTCCATCAGGTTAGGGGAGAACCGAACCACTTCCCGACGCCTCCGCGTTCTGTGAAAAAAAAAAGAAAAGAAAAGAAGAAGAAGAAGAAGAAAAAAAAATCCCAGTTTGGCTGGTCGGACCGGAATGAGCATACTTGTGTATAATGTCGGGTGCGTGTAGGTTGCCACCCAGTAGGTTTAGTATATAAAGTCGTGTGTAGGTGTGAGAGGACACAGTTGAGCTTTGGGGCTCCTTCAGCTCAGAACAACTCTCACCTGGGAACATGGAAACCTGTGCTCTCTAAACCGCCTTCACCATCAGGATACCAGACCTTGGGGCGGCAAACCACCAAACAGAACTTTTCCGGTCAACCAACAGCTTGACAAATGGAAGACACCTGTATTGCTTATTTGGTCGAGTGGTTCTTAACAGTTCAACAGTGCTTTGCCAAAATTGTGAAATGTTTAGGACCACTTGATCAGGTGAGATTTGTCTGCGGCAAGAAGTGACTTGTTGACTCATCGAGGATTCAAACAGATAAGTAGGGCACAGGTGCGACATTGGGTGTTTTCAACCCTCTCATACTGTGTAACAAACTTGCATGGAAATATCTTTATTTTTTCTTGTTACTTTTACATTTTGACCTCGTAATTTGGGACTAAACTGAGTATTGAGGGGTTTAAACATTGTGACTGACTATAGGTTACTTTTTTATTGAATGAGAATGCCATGCACTTGTCTCAATGTAATTGTACTGCATTCAACAATAAACACGTACACGTACAGTATTTTGCTTTGCAAGATGTTCCTTTCTTAAACTAGGCAGTGACAGAAGGAATCGCTTTTACCAACAGCTAATACTGGAAAAACATAAACTGGAGCACAACAAATATGTGAGAGGCACACAGTAGGCCTATGGGATATGTTGCGTGATTTAGCCTACAATGTGTTATATGCAGCATAGCAACATGGCTTACAAATGTACTTTGTGTGGGATCCAGGTTATGTGTCTTCCTAAAGCAAATTACACTCACTGGAGGTATCAACAACACTTCACTTGAAATGTTAAGCCTTTAGTGAAGCAGAACTTCCCTGAAACCACTTATCTGGCTCTGTAAGCTACTTGATTGCCTTGATTCCAATAGCATAGAAATGCAGAGTGACTGAGGTGTAACTGGACATGGGTCCAGCCACCTGTCTGTCTATGGTCTTCGCATGGTCTTGCTGACACTCAATTAGTCTTAAGTGTACTTTCATTTGTACCCGTCAATCAATTTTCTAATTACTGGGGTTCAAAAGGGAAGGAGATCGCTGTTGATCAGTTGAAAAAAAAAACCCATCTTGGTTAGGATATGAAATGTGTCCTTACAAATTCCATGTTTCCTGTCTACCTTAACGCGTGAAGGGAGAGAAGCATAAAACAGTAAAAAAAAAAAAAGACAGAAAGAAAAGAAAAAAGGAAAGAAAAAAGAAATAAATGATTTTAAAAACAAAAGCACAGAACAAAAAATTGACCACTGAGTTCTCAGTGCTTAATACCCTCTGCCTGAGTGGGGTAGGCATGTCATGTCCAATCTTATCCAGTGTGGCCTTTGCCCAGTAAGTTAAAATGTCCAACAGGAAAATGCATTACAGTTGTGTTGAACCATCTAAACTGGAGGACGCCACGCCACGCCACACCAGAGCAGAGCAGACCACCAGACCACCCTTCTCCTCCACGCTAATGGAAAACCTGCCCATCGCGATTATACGGACCAGAAAACAGCTGAGGAGTCCCCCGGGACGCGCTCCTCGGGATTAGGGGGCAGATCTAGTTTACAACACAGGGGCACTGGACGTGGTAAATCCATTTTTTACAACGTGAAATGATGATTGCTTCAGGACCCCCTGACAGTCCCTTCATGTAAATTACTACTAATCGACTTGCCCAATAAGAATGCCTTATAGGCCTATATTTTTTACCTGACAGTGTGGTGAAAAGAATTGGTATGGTGTGGATTTCAACTTTACAGCAAACAAAGGTATTTCTCATACTCAGGTCTGTATGCGGTAGGCAAAAGTGACCTCTCTTAAGACCGTTTAATTTTGATTGATGTTGCGGGCGTGATATTTTGTCCGTTTATTATACCCCACGGATTCAGTCATGTTGCCAAACGCCAATTTCCCATGGGGATGCGACGCATGTCTCCCACACCCAACCCCCCTGACAGCATACTCTCCTCTGTGGCAACCCTATTTCCTGAATATAATTGTTTGTTCCCCCTGCGTGAGAGATCATGACACATTCCACCTCACCCTCCGCGAGGAATTGAGTTATTTGGCCAGAAGAGACAAATTGGACCACCAAAGAGCAAAGGAAGTTTCAAATGATGAGATACAGGACGACACATCTAACATATCCGAAAAAAATGAATAACACATCTTTAACCTGTTCTCTGTTTTCATCCGACTTTATTTCACTACCATTGAGTTTGACTTAGCAAATCTCAGCAGCCTTATTTGAGTTGCAGCGCCTCCAACAATCGACTACACCATGCACCCAGGACAAGCGTTGAACACAACCATATAACAACCTGGACATTAATGGCTTTATTTTGGTCGCTATTGCTGTCTGGTTATCTTAAAACACCTCCTGTGTTCTTGTGATAAGATTATTATGGCGACTTACGAGGTTAATGCGCACAATGCGGCACTAAAGGCGGCCGTAAAGAAAAATAGAGTAGCACCTCAATTAACTATTGTGTTCAAGCGACTCCCTGATAGACTTCTCTCCTTGCTAGGAGAACAAAAAGCGCGGTGATAATGCTACATTACAGGTCTCTCTCTTTATCTCATGACTGCTGTTAGTTTATTAACCATTATAGCCTACAAAAGGAGCCCAGTGTGGCGTGGTCAGCCCCTGCGTGGTCGTTTCCACACAAAGGATAACTAACGAACGATTACTTGCCCTATTGTATGATACCTAGTTTTTTTTTAATCAAACAGAAAACTGAAATGAAAACGGCACAAAAAGCTAGTCCCCCGATCCATGAAAATGGAGTGTGACGCGTGGATGAACGAGTGGAGATGACAGGAAAGGGCAACTATTAGTCATTATCGACAGTTTATGAATAATTGATAAAATAATTTCAGTGGCTCGGAAGAGAAAAGAAAACGACAGCATCCCCACCGATTCAGCAGATGCAAGCTTGGTTGGCGCACGTGCCCCGTACTTGTTGCGTTGCCGTTGAACCCCAAAAAACTGGTACTTCGCTGGAGCTTTTTAGTTCTATAAATCATCAAGAAAGCAGCTTGATTCTAGCTGATCACTTAAGGTTTTAGGGTTCTCATTTAACATGGTCGTTAAAATCTCTCAACTGTGTTGGCTGGTCAGAGCAGTGAGTAGTAGGCTAGTAATTCAAAAGGGCACCCTGAACGCGCCATTCACCGCAACCCAGACACGGATAAATAGAAAACGGTAGAGGGAGGGTTAGGGAGTTGATGAGGTTCCTTCGCAGGGCACTTGGAATGGTGTCATATTTGGAAGTGCTACAGGCAACGGTGCTGACTTGCACATGGTTCCCAGACAAGCCGAATGGATGGAATTTAAGGGCTCTGCACAAGTTTTTGGGAAACATATGCCATCTTTGCGGATATCCAGGATAGAATATGCGAGGATAATCTGACATCATTCCAGGGATTATTGCATTCTCACATGGCGTCACCGGGAATTAAGGGGGATGATACCACAGACCCCACATCTGTGGAACTGATTGCACTTGATTTGGACACGGATGTAATATTTGGACACACGAGCCATTTTGAGAGAAGGAAAGCAAAGGTATGTCTTTGTCTTGGATACCATAGCTACTTTGTGGTAGTTTAGTCATGTGTCTGACACGCGCAAGGTACTTTCAGCACCAAGAACAGCGTGTAGACGCTCCAGCACCGGCTGCTGTGGTGCGCGCCACGAGGAACCATGGAAATGGATAAATATCGGTGGAACTTTCTTTAAAAAATAAAATTAAACATTGAAAACAAGGCACTTTTAGACAATTTAATTTAAAAATGCATGGGAGTGTGTGTTAACATGTTCCAAAAACGGTCACCGCGTAAATGGAGACGTAATCGGAGACGGTCCCCAAAAGTTGCATGGGTGTATAGGCTAAGCTTACTGTTTTGTGAACGACAATAGTTTAGAGACGCACGTCATCAAAGGCTTTATTTGAAATTATTGTTAAGATGTATTTCAAAAATAGTTCAGGACTGTGTCAAACATCACGTTTTACGCATTCTGGTTCTGTCCCTCCCAGCTGCTCTAACACCAATACCCATGTAGGCCTATCTATCTATCGAATATCTATCAATCCACCAATACCCCCACTGTCAGGTTTTAATCGTTTTGAGATTAATTTTACGGAAGTTATTACATTTCCTCACACAGCTTTCAACAATTGGTATCTGGCACTGTGATCTAATGCTGCAGTCTCCAGAATGGTCATGTGGCGGCGCCAGTGTAGCGGGGAAAATAATAATACATTCTCTCTTGCTGTAACAAGTGCCTCTCGCTCACGGTAGCCTATAGCAGAGGTTTAGTGGCTCTTTGGATAACGCTATATCCAAAATACATTTGAATCATGTTTGCGTAATTTCATTGGTCTTAAAACTAGTTAGCCCATGTTTACAGAAAAGTAGATGAGCCTCATCATTACACGATAGCGGGGTCAGGAGGTACCTATTTATTGTGGCATGTTTGAAAAAAAAAAACAAACAAACCTCAACACCTATGCCATATGATCACTGCGCACTTGTCAATGAAATGTATAGTTTTTAAAAATGGGTCTGTTGTGAGGTTGCAGATTCACTGTATCCGGCCCACCTCGGTAGTTGCTTGCACTATTTAGCTACATTTAGAATGCAATGTTCGGCATCCAGAATTATCCAAACTTCAGAGTAAAATGAGTCGTTCAAAGGGGGGTACTCGGAGCGGCATTCCTCAACTCAACAGATGCGCGTGTAAAACGGTTTAGCCCTATCCTGTAGCTATTCATATGGCTACAACTGCTTTGTGGTTTGCAACTGACGACCAGGACAAAAACAAATTTGCCATGAATACTTTCTTAGCACGTGTGTCATCTCCATAGAGTCGCGCTGTCTTGTCCAGTAATCGGTAGGCTACTCGACGCACTGTATGAGGTAGAAGACAGGCACTCAGCTAAATCCGAGCTCCACCCCCTTTGTGACTGGGACAGTGGGGCTGCACGGGGCAGCGAGCGGACAAAGTTAGAACCTATAACTTAAATCCCCACGGTGCCAATGCCAGTGTGAGCGGGCAAGCGTCCCAGTTGCACCAGCATGATGAGGATTACTAAGCCAGGTCTCATCTAACAGGAGGACTACGTGATAAAAAGCAATCCTGCAGGGTTTACCAGGCAGTGTAACTAATCAATTATAAATGAGGCGTCAGTGTTTGGAGATAAAAGTTAGACTTAGCTGACAGTGTGGGATTTAACCGACGCGCCTGCATCATGTCCTACTCGTACCACTGGAACGCCAACCAAGGTCGCAACCCTGATTTCAGGAGGTTTACGGTGAGCATGATATTATATTGATTCTTGACTCATGTAAGCATGGAGGTTACAGGTGGATGGGAACAAAACAAGCATACTGCGTATAGTGTCTATAATTAGTACTGTTAACGGATGTAGGCCTAAAGCAAACGTGGCGGAGTTGTTTTAAACACTGTTCGAAGTATGATCGTCTTCATACACATCTGGTAATTGGATTGGTTTCAAAACGTGTTGAAGTAAGATGACTTACTTCACATGCCTCAGAACAAATAATTATGTTGATGTACCTTTCTTTCTTGTCTTGCGTAAGGTTGTTGAGGGTTACACAGGGAGAGAGACCCCACTCTCCTCAGGTCTCAACCCCAGGAAGAGGCTTCACTCGGCGGAGGAAGTCAAATGCGGCAACCGGCCAAACCCGGAGGGTGCGGGCTCGGTGCCCGTGCCAGAGCAAAGTCAGATGGAGAGTAAAGACGACCCTTTGGAGAGCCTTTGCCAGCGATGCCAGATCATTGCCTCCGAACTAAACAGGCAGGCGATCACGCTGGCCGATCCTGGATCACTGAAGGTTGGTATATCCCTCTCCACACAACACATCTAAACAAACACAAAACTTTTTTCCACACTGACTTCTCCAAGTAGATGCCACTATGCATGCACTGTTCTGCTCACCCTGCTCTTGCTGATTGATCCATCTATTACAATGAGTTATGCACGCACCACACAAAAAGTCATCCAACCATAGGCTAAATAGTGCAAGAGAATAGTGACTGTGTTATTTCAGATGCACCAATGGATAAGAGTAGGCTAGGGCGAAGTGTTCAGTTTGCCATTGTTAAAGCCTAACTGGGAAAAGTGGAGTGCAGAGACAGAGAGAGAGAGAGACAGTGTTTGATGGCGACACGATCGGACAGGTTTGGTTATAACCGAGTGTAATGCTCAAATAGCACTCATGTTCTCCTTGGTGGAAGATTTCTTGCCCACAGTGACATGCAGGGCCGGATTAAGATGGCCCGGGGCCCCTAGGCTACAGGTTGTTGTGGGACCCCCCCAGGAAGGCAAATTTCTCAACAAATTTACATAGACAGTGTCATAATTAGGAGCTAGGAATTAAGGGTACCATGTCTACCAACTGTACGCAACATGATAGATGGACTTTTCAATACTGCAACTTGTCACAATTCTGTTATTTTTCCACTTTTGTCAAATCAAGGGGCCCCTGGCAGGTGGGGGCCCCTAGGCTGCAGCCATATCTAGCCTGTGCGTTAATCTGGCCCTGGTGACATCCCTTCTTCCCCATCTCCTCATCCACTCAGGCAGAGCATGTCTACTTCAGTCATGTCCACCACACTCTTGCCTTGCACAGTTGGGAATAGATGGAGGGCCAGAATTTATGAGCTGGATATAACTTGATATAACTTGCTTTGGGCAGTGGTTTGAATTGTTCTTTTATATGAAAACTAACTGAAATAGGACACTTTGTAAAAGTTGAATGCCTACACTCACATTGCATGGCATTATAATTAGCTGGCGCTATTATCCAAAGCAATGTGGAATGAAGAAAAATAGTCACGCTTTGGTGATATGATAAATTGCAGGGTAAATGTTGTGGAGACAAGTTCAGCATACCAAGTCAGTTGCAAAGTAAGATCAATCAACCCTTGAAAAGCTCAGCCTAAACAGAAAATAAACCCACAGTCCTTTCTTTTTTAAGCCACACTGTGTCAAGTGTTCCTGCCAAAGCATTTTATTGGTATATCAGTGGACTGCATACGCGGCGTGTAGCATGCAGACATGTTTCCAGAAGTTGAGCACACAAAGGTGACCCACTCAGCACGATTTTATGAGCCATATTAATCACACGCGATGGCTCCTTTTTTTAAATGGCCATACAGTATTCAATAAGAGAAATTGCTGAGGTTTAAAACTGGAGTCACCCATGCTTGTCATTTTGACACAGGCATGTGCCTATAGATGACATGAATAGAGAACATGCCATACCATAGCACACCATAGCACAGCAGTGCTTGCACGTGGACTGACTTGCTTGGGCAGGCTGCTAGGAGGTATTAAAGGGGCTGGGCTGTGGACTTTGGCTCGTGGGCTGTGTATGTGCGTGTGTGTGTTTATAGAACATGGCATGAGTGATACAGGCATATGTTTGAGCAAAAGCTTTGCAGGTTTGGTTGGTAACTGAGAGCTGCAGTGGGAGGTGGTGGGGTGAAGGTGCTGTGAGAAATGTTCCATTTGGTCTCCCTAAATCAGTGGTTCTCAAACTTTTTTTGAACAAACGCCCCCTTGACCTCTTCATAAACCTCCCAACTTCCCCTTGACCTCATCATAACCCCACCAACTTTGTATTAAAAAATAAAATGTATTAATGCACCTCAATGGCAACCGAGCACCACCCCCTCTCAGTTGTATCCTTCACAACCATCCCCTAGGGCAGTGTTTCCCAACCAGTGGTACGTGTACCACTAGGGGTACGCGAGCACACCTCAGGGGGTACGTGGAGAAATGTAATAATAACAAATACATGGAGTGTAGCCACTTTGGGAAGGCAGAATAGATGTAGAGCATGCGTGAAGGGGGTACTCTTCATATGACAACATGGCTCAGGGGGTACGCAGGACAAAAAAGGTTGGGAAACACTGCCCTAGGGCTCCCCAACACGCCATGTGGGGCTGTAGTGCCCCCTGTTGAGAAACACTACCCTAAATCATAAAGTGATGACAGTTAAGATCTGGCAGCTGTGAGCCATGGTCCAGTGGTTAAGGACATGTGCTTTAGATCAGAGGGTTGCAGGTTCAAATCCCACCCTCTCTCTATCTCACTCCATGGCTGAGGTGCCCTTGAGCAGGGCACCTAACCCCACACTGCTTCAGGGATTGTGACCAATATGCTCTACTTAAAATTATTGTTAGTCGCTTAGGATAAAAAAATGTCAGCTGAGTGTAATGTAATGTATTTATAATATTGATATTGTCCTCCAAGGGTCCTTGGAATCATCCTACCTGCCTCTGGTACCATGTTTGGCTCCTGTCTTTAGTGGGGAAATTTTGTGAGGAGTTATACTTCTGAACATTCAGGCGAAACCAAAGCTGATCTCTTCCAGAACCAAGAGTTACCTCCGGGTATCAAGCTGGTTCTTTGATCCATCTTGCAGCTTGGACAGGGAAAGCTGAGGTAGGAGAGTGCAATTTTGTTCCACGAAAAGAACAGGAGAATGAAAAGAATGACGGTCCTCCCTGACGTGGCATGGGGACAGCTGTTTGCTGTCATGTACCTGAGTGAAATTCCCATTTTAAGCTCTGTATGCAGTCGATCATTCCAGTAAGCAGGGCTTTACGAGAGTTATAGCAGTTGGTCTTGTTTTAATGCGCTGCATTCCAAATTCAGCCACCTTAATGACTTTTTGGTGGGCGTTTCCATCCTAATGTGTGGTACTTGAATTTAAATGTCTATCATGTAATAGGTGTTGAATTAATTTTACCTTGTCAAACGGAGGGGTTTGGACCAATGACCCTGTCTGTCTGTCTGTCTGTCTGTCTGTCTGTCTGTCTGTCTGTCTGTCTGTCTGTTTATCTGTGTGCCCGCTCACAGTGTTTTGGCCCACCTGAGTGTGGCACCGTAGCCATCTCTAATATATAGCATCAACTTAAAATGTCAACATTTTTAATGCATTTTTTAACCTTTTCACCAAATTTGCTACTATTAAAAATTAAAAACTTTTTGCGATATGTACACAACTTTGCGATACGTGTATCGCAAGCCGTGATATCGAGATATCGATACATTTTCGATATATCGTGCAGCCCTAGTGTGGTGTTAGTAGTCATGGGTGGGTCCTTCATGCTATGAGGTGCACAGCAGGCTTAGTTAACAGAAGGATCAGGTGTCAGGGGAGCGAGTGCTTTCTTCAGTACTGTAATGGATAGGTGACCCACATAGAAGTTCCCTTTTCCTTTCCTTTGTTTGGATGATTTGCTTTTCTCTCACACTCTCGGTGTCTATTTTTGCCATTGCATGGGTGGGATGTACTTTATGATTGTGTGTGTGTGTGTGTGTGTGTGTGTGTGTGTGTGTGTGTGTGTGTGTGTGTGTGTTTGTGAGAGAGAGAGAGAGAGAGAGAGAGAGAGAGAGAGAGAGAGAGAGAGAGAGAGAGAGAGAGAGAGAGAGAGTGTGCGTGGGCACACAGGTGTGAGCGAGAGAGAGTGTGTGTATGTGTGTGTGTGTGTGTGAGAGAGAGAGAGAGAGAGAGAGAGAGAGAGAGAGAGAGAGAGAGAGAGAGAGAGAGAGAAAGTGGGAAAGTGGGAAAGTGAGAGAGTGTGTCCTTTCATTGCTGCGCTGTGTTTTGTATTATGTGCGCTAGTGTGACAACCAGTGTAGTGCCGCACACAGCTATACAACCGCAGCACTTAACTCATTGTCCTGGAAACAATGTGGATTTTGGGATGTCTGCCAATTGTGGCATCCAAGTAGGAAGTTGACCTCAGTTTTGTGGCTCAATAAAAAAATCACTTCCTGTTGGCTCGAGCAACATAGCCCTCCTTGACCGTAGCCTCGTCTCCACCAGTGCCTCTCGGCACGTTGTCTTCGCCTTTGTTAATCTTGGCCCTTTTCCGTTCACATACAGTAGACGATGGCTGCGGCAGCTTCGGGGGGGGGGAGGACAGGTGCAAAGCGTTGATCCTTTCACTGATGTTTGCTTTCATGTGGGCTGTTGTGATTGAGCTCTCGGACATGTGTTTTTTCTCCATCTCTCCACTCAGCTCCTGTCAATGTTTTTAAAAGGCCAGCTTGTCCGCCCAGGCCCAGGCCACAATGTTTATGACAACTATTTGTCTAAATGCTAAAGGGCTTGGTGCGGCATTGCAACGGAGGCATCTATCATTCTGATAAATGGCACGTTATTGCATTTGCTGATGGCTGTAAATGGCTGTTTGAAAGCTGCAGGCTTTCTGGGCATACATCATTGTAAATTGCCACTCTGTTTTTCCAGTATGGCTGCACGGTGCACAACATTACAATCACTGTCCATTAGGTCATGGGAAACATGCGATAACTAGAGGCTGCTATCAACATTCGGATTCGCCCGCTGACCACAGAGAGGCCCACCCTGTCCATGGCTGTATACTAAGTCTAGAGTTATATAAGAGACATCTCTCTCTCTCTCTCTCTCTGACCAACTCTGATCATGGCCATAGAGCATTGCAGGTGCTAGCTAGCCTTGTCTGTCAAATGTCTGACAGCCATTTCTTTTAAACAGGAAGCAAGGACGCTTTATAAAGACACCCCTTTTTTCCAGCATTATGCTGAAAGTCGAAGCGAAACAAGAAATGTTATGTAAGGGCTATTTAACAAGCAACACTCACTATCAAATTGGCAAAGCATACCACTATCCCTCACTTGAGATGGAAGTCAGCTGCATCAAAATGTACATGCACATTATCGTTAAATTTTACTTAACACGGTGAGGGAGCACTGACAACCTGTCAGTTATAACTGACAAGTGCAGTAAGGTCTTGTGAAGGTGTTGAAATGAAAATTCCCCCATGCAAGTGTGCGAGTGAATGAGGCCCCTGTAGGCAAGACAGTTCTTGGCTACGGATGGTAACTCATAGAAGGTGATGATCGTTAACAACATCACACGTCATATGACTGCTCTTTAATGACCTGGACAACCGAGGCCATCGAGACCAAAGACGAGAGAGAGAGAGAGAGAGAGAGAGAGAGAGAGAGAGAGAGAGAGAGAGAGTCAGAGTTCTCCCAATTGCACTCTTCATTCCACTCATGCATGTCTGCTTGGAAAGCATTTCACTGAAATTCATTCGCTGACCTTGTTTCATTCCATGGTAGATTTTTTAAAGTTGTGGCTGGTATGTATGACATTCCATGCTTGGGGAGCATAATTGCATTCGTCAGTGTCGATGTTTAAAGGAATGTGTATATTTTTTTTGCATTGTGTGCACCCAATGACCTTGATTTTGTTAGCCAGTGCTCCTCCGTTGAACACCATTCTGATTCGACAGTTTGTGAAAATGTGTCTTGTGAATGCAATAAATCAAGGTGCAAATGGATACAAATACGAAAGCAATTGCAACTGATGATGTAACTGACTGGCATTACCCATTGGTCTTTTGAAATAATGCCAGATTTTTCCGCTGTAGGCCTACTTCTATTTCCAAAGTATCTCACTCATTGCACGCTTCCCTGTGCACTGTCAAGCAAACCCCAAGCCCCAAGAAGCTTCGCAAATCCAACCTCAAAGTCTATCTCCCTCTCACCATTTCCCCCACGGCATATCGTAACGCGGCCAGACAGAGCAAATGAAAAGCTGAAATCACACGCCCGAGACAGGAAAGGTGTCCTCACTTGCCCCGTCGGATGTTCCATCCAGGGCCGGATTAAGATGGCCTGGGGCCCCTAGGCTACAGGTTGCTGTGGAGCCCCCACTCAGAAGGCAAATTCTGTGACAAATTGAGTCAGAATGACTAGGTAGGAATTAAGGATAACATGTCTTCCAACTGTACTCAACACCACACAGCACGATTCATTTTCCAGTATTTCATCTTCTCGCAATTCTGCCATTTTTTCCACTTTTGGCCAATCAGAGGCCCCTTGGCAGGTGGGGGGCCCCTAGGCCACAGCCATATTTAGCCTGTGCGTTAATCCGGCCCTGGTTCCATCACATCAAAAACAAGCCATTTATCCACTTTTTGCCTGGCCCGAGATAACAGGGGATGAAAAATCGGTCGGACTGGAATAGAAGCTCAGCTCAACATCCCCTAATGTTGAAAGGAAGGAGGAGAGATGTTTTAGCAAGGCGGCGATGCCCCACTATTAACTTTCCTGCTAATGAAATGATGACGTGGCCATGAGGGACAATTTAATTGTTATGTTTGTCTAACCCTTTTTTATACTTGGCAGAGTGTCTTTCAGTCCTATGACACATTCACCATTTTACACGGATAACTCACACAGACTTACAACAGATACTCACACAATGTTGGTGATCAGCTGCCAAGAACTAAAAACCAATTAGAATATGATTTGGGTGAATATGGTGCTGATCCTGGAAATAACATTAGGGATAGTTATTCATTCGCCTAGTAATAAACGTTAGAAATTGCTAGGGATAAATGTACGATATTGCAGCATGCAAAATGGCTTCAGATGCAAGCATGACCTCGTCCGCTCTAGACTTCAATCCTCACTCGTCACTATTGAGCCGGGAGGACTTGCACAGACATGACGACGGGTCTTTGACACGACCGACACGCTTGTTTGTCTTGGCTGAATTACCGACTGCATGATTACACGTTCTTGTGGTTACCCACGGGCCTCTCCGCCCAGCCCCCCCACCCCTAGGTCCAGGCCCAGATCCAGGATGAAACATGACCATTATTTCCTGTGGATGTTTAGTGTAGCCTGTGCCATATATCTTTGGCAATGGTTGGGTTTGGGGTGGTGGGTGGTGGGGGCAGACTGCATTGAAAGTGCTGCTGATGGATGGGTCTTAAGATGGGCTATGCATTATGCAAAGCTATCAACAAATCAGATCATTAAAGCCACGAAGAACAGGGCAACTGACTGAAAATGGAGGACTGTGTGTGTACTGTACCAAAAGCAGGGCAATAACAAGAGTATTGCTGAAAGGGCTTGACTGGAGGAATGACATGACAGACAGTAATAAGGATGAAGACATCATCATTCATCACTTGGCCAAGAGCACTGCCTTAAAAAGTGAAAACTACAAATCCACCAATGCCTGTTTTCCCCTGCCGTTTTTCTGTTAGGTCTACAGCTCGACACAACGTGACTCGGCCGCCACTGGTTGCTTTTCGAATAGGCACGACACAGCTCAATTGTAAAGCAAAAAGTGGCGTCCGAGTAGTGCTGTGTCGAGCTGCAGGCCTAACAGAAAGTTGGCATTGGAAAAGAGGGAAAAGATGCTATTTTTGAATGAATGCCAAAGCCCTCCAAACCCTTGTTCCACAACCTACATACGGTTTGCACATCAGTCCGAGTCCGAGTTTTAGCTGGCATGTGTTCAGTCATGATGAAGACAATAATCATTCAACCCGGCCCTCTGGGGCAATTTTGACGTCGTATCACTTAACAGGAATATTATGCTTCCCACTGACAGCCACTCGTTACCTCACAAATTGACCTTTGACCTTTTTGGTGGCTGTAGGCCAGTGCTGTAGATTTCCTTTGAGTCCTCCATCCCCAGAGCTATAGTGCTGACAGAACGGGCCTGGCACCATTGATGCGCAGGGTTATCAATCCATATATACGTACATACGTACAGTGCAGGCAGTGTTGCCAGATTGGGCGGTTTTCCCGCCCAATTGGGCTGCTTAGGATGGCCGTGTGCGGGGAAAAAATTGATTTTTGGCTATAGAAATCAATAGAATTGGGCGGGATTTAGTGCTTCCAGGCGGGTTTTGAGAATTGTTTTGGGCTGGAAATCATCAGCCTCATCTGGCAACCCTGAGCGCAGAAGCACGCTCAATACCTCCCATTCAGCCTCAATGGGCTAAGGGGAGGATGTTGGATTGCGAGACACCTTTACCCACTTGTTTGAAGTCACTGTACAGCACATATGGATTTGAAAGACTGCATATTGATGCACACGCTGTATACTGTATATAGTGCACAAGAAAAGATTGACTCTCTATGTGTTGAATTGAAACTGTTTTTACTACTCTGTACTAATGTGGGTTGCAGGAACAGTGAAACATGACATGTACAAACATACATGTACAGACATCGTTTTAGTTCTTTTGCACATAGGCTGTAGCTACATTAATGGCACTGCATACACATGAAACATTCTGTTTACTTAAAACAAACCGAGTCGAATCCATGAGTGAGCCGGTGCTTTGTCTATTTACTAGTACCTGTGCAAGTATATTTGTATATAGCGTCTGAAGTCTAAAGGACACCAATGTGGGTTGCAGGAACAGTGAAACATGAGCATTTCAAGCAGACATCGTCTTAGCTCTTTTGCACATATAGCTCCATTAATGGCACTGCATACACATGAAGCATTCTGATGACTTAAAACAAACCGAGTGGAGTCCGTCAGTGAGCCGGTGTTTTGTCTCTTTACTTGTACACTTGTGCAAGTATATTTGTATAGCGTCTGAAGTCTAAAGGACACCCACCACCGCAAATAACAAACAAATGATGAAGAAGCCTGATGCCTGGAAGCCAAGAGTTGTGAAAGCACGTCTTTCCTCTCTCAAGACGACATGCGGCAACCATGCGCAGCAAGTGCTGTAAGCGCCCCAGGCTGCGCAGGGACTTTGAGTGCTGTAGCAGTTCATTGTTTTCCTCCATCGTCAACCATTTTATGGGATTCGTCTCTGTGTGCAGGATCCCAAGGCATCGTGGCAGCTCTTGTCTACTAAGTGCTGTCTCTTTTTGTTGACTCTCTTCTTCTAGTCAGGCGGTCGGTCAGTCAATCAGTCAGTTCTTGTGTAGGGCTGGGCGATATGGAAAAAAAACAATATCACGATATGGATTATTTTATATTACGATATAGCACAATTAGCCTACATACGTTTTCAGTTATTCTCTTTATTTGCTCTTTATTTTTTCATGTCGCAAAACAACCTTTCTTTAAAATGGATCTTTTTATTCTTATTTTTACAGTTACATGAACTTATAGTGTGTATTGTGACAACATGAAATGCAATTAAATGATATTCAATTGTATAAAATTGATAAAATTACTATCACGATATAAACGATATAGGAAAAAGGTCACGATATACACTTTTACATCACGATAACGATATATATCGTCATATTGCCCAGCCCTATTCTTGTGTATCTTTTTTTTTACTTGATGGGGAGTTGTTTGGCCTTGCTCATGAGTGGGTGCTGTTCATGGGTTCTTGTTGGCATCTTGTCGTTGGGTTGAATGGCACGTCAAGTAGGAGCTATTGTGTGTGTGTGTGTGTGTGTGTGTGTGTGTGTGTGTGTGTGTGTGTGTGTGTGTGTGTGTGTGTGTGTGTGTGTGTGTGTGCGTGTGTGTGTATGTGTGCGTACGTGTGTGTGTGTGCGTGTGTGCGTGTGTGTATGCATGCGTACGTGTGTGTGGGTGTGTGCGTGTGTGCGCGTGTGTATGTGTGTGTGTGTTTTGTGTATGTGTGGGTACGTGTGTGTGTGTGTCCTTGGACAATGTGGTCTGTTTTTTTGCAGTCATGGACCATCATCCTTCTCCTTGTGACGAAGAGTTTAAGTTGATTTGAGATGCCGACAAGCGCCAAAATGCCATTCCATTACCCGTAATTTTTTTGTTTATTTGGATCAGGTGATATCAGCCCTAGACACACACACGCCATTCCTTTACCTTGGGCTACTTCTCACTCTGATCTCTGAGCTTCTCTTCTCTCTCTCTACTCCCCAAAATATCTCTCTCCATCTCTCTCTCTCTCCATCTCTCTCTCTCTCTCTCTCTCTCTCTCTCTCTCTCTCTCACACACACACACACACACACACACACACACACACACACACACACACACACACACACACACACACACACACACACACACACACACACACACACATACACACACAGCGTTGCTCTACTCCACCTCAGATGGAAGACTAAGAAAGAAAGAGTGATAGATAGGCAGGCGTGTGAATAAGATGAAGAAGAAGAAGATGAAGAAGAAGAAGATAATGGTGATAAAAGCCATGCGAGATAGAGAAAACAGTGATTCCACACCATCTGACTGAAAAGAGAAGACTGAAGGAGAAGAAGAAAAAGGAAGAAGAAGAGAGAGTGCGAGAGAGATAGAGAGAGAGAGAGAGAGACAGACAGACAGACAGACAGACAGAGAAAAGAAGGACAGAAGAAAAAGAAGAAGAGAAAGAGATTGGTGCTAAAAAACAGTGATGAGAATTTAAACTACCTATGTGTGCTGCTGCCTCAGCATGGTGGCCAGCGAGCGTGACTTGGGGGTTTATGGGTAGCGAGATAAGAGGCAGTGGCGGGGGGGTTGGTGGAAGGGCTGCACGATATTAGAAAAATGTGTGATACGCGACATCAGGACGTTAAACCGCGATATCGATATTACTCGCGATGTTTAATATATACATATATTTTCCCCTCTCTACTTGCCATTTTACATTTTATCATGTTTAAAACAACTGAGAGCAATGTGTTATTTTTTATGAGGAAAAAGCATGGCTAATATACAGCATCAACTTAAAATGATGCATTTTTTAACCTTTTCACTAAATTTGCTGCTATGAAAAATTAAAAACTTCTTGGGATATGTGCAAAACTATCGCAAGCCGTGTATCGCAAGCCGTGATATCGCGATATTTTCGATATATCGTGCAGCCCTAGTTGGTGGAGTGGAGTGACGATGGAGTGACGGTGGGGGTATGGGGTGTGGTGTGTGGGGTGTGTGTGTGTGTGGGGGTGTGCTGTTTCTCCCTGGGGAGCCTGTGTTCCCCTCCGCTGCTGCCGACGCCTCCACTGATGAGCCTTCATCTGGGGGGGATCATCATCATCTTCACCACCACCACCACCACCACAGTCGCTGCATGCACATTCCTTTACTGGATTCCTGCTGCGGCGTCTTAAAACCCAGCGACATGATGCATCTTCTGTTTATTTGTTTTTGTGTAGCGTTCATGATGCACACAATAAGTACACACACACACACACATGTGGGACTCAGGCACACACATGAAAAACACACCTGCTGAAAAGCAAACACACACACACACACCCATGAAATACACACATGCCTAACAGCACAGACACGCAGGCATGCACGCACGCACGCACGCACGCACGCACGCACGCACGCACACACGCATGCACGCACGCACGCACGCACGCACGCACGCACGCACGCACGCACTCTCTCACACACACAGACTCTCTAGTAAACACACTTTATTACACCCGCTTCCCCCTATTATTCCTTTTAACATCTCTTCCTATCCTCCTGTCCATCCATCTGGGCCTCTTGAGAGGGTTGGCAGGCTAATGCCAGTGTATGGTAACAATAATGGCACTTGTAGTTTAAGTCAGGGTTTCCCAAACTAGGGTGCGTGCACCCCTGGGGATGCGTGGCCTGCCAAAAAGGGGTGCGTGAGCTGAATTGAGCAATGCCGGATATGTGTATTTTTATACTGCATTAATGAAAATTGAGTAGTTTTTTTGGTGTATTGTTTGGTGAATTGTACTGTATAGTTGAAGAAACATCAAGTCTTTTGGAAATGAGGATTCCCTAAATCAGTGTTTCCCAACCAGGGGTACGTGTACCACTAGGGGTACGTGAGCACACTACTGGGGGTACGTGGAAAAATGAAAAAATGTATGAGCATAGTCACATTGGGATATAGAGCATGAGTGAGGGGGTACTCATGGAATTTAAAAAGGGTTAGGGGGTACGTGAGACAAAAAAGGTTGGGAAACACTGCCCTAAATGACTCTGCATAATGTGCAATGATTTGTGCAGTGAAGCCATATTTTAGTGACCATCAGCACACCAAAACATTTGCTTAGGGGGTGCGTGAACAACATTGAAATGTACAAGGGGGTGCGCAAGGAAAAAAGTTTGGGAACCACTGGTTTAAGCCAAGGTGGGTAAAGCGATATTATGGTAAGCCCTGATGTAGTGTGGCGGATTGGCTGGCCATAAATATTGCATGAGTGTGTGACAGTGGCAATGGGAATAATGGTAGCACTAATGGTAATGGCATAGAGGTGAACAAGATGGCTGTCAAGGTGGTAGTTCTATATAATTGGTCTTTAGTAGAATGTGGATGTTCTGTGCAGTAAAAGTTGCACTGTGCTGTGTTAATAAAACACTTATAGCATAGATTCGACATTTTTTAGAATGTGTATGATCCCAGGGTACTCTCTCAGTGTTGAATTAAAACTGCATTTTTTTTGGTTTGTATTTCTGTGACAGCTGAAATGTTGTTGTCAGTGTAAACCATGGCGGTCGTAGCCATGTCAACGTTGATGTGGTAATGGGGGGAGTTGGGTAGTGATAGCGATAGCAGCTAGGGTTAGCCAGGGCTAACTGGTGGAGTTACAAGCAGTGTTGCCAGATTGGGTGGTTACCCACCCAACTGGGCTGCTTGGGATAGCCGTCTTTCGGGTAAAAACAGGAAAAATCGTCGATTTGGCGTTTTTTTTCCCCTGGCAGTTTTATGCCCATAGAAACCAATGCAATTTGTTGAAATTGGGCGGAAATTTGTGGCTCCAGGTGGTTTTTCAGCACCTTTTGGGCGGGATTTGATTCACTCATCTGGCAACACTGTTTACAAGGACGATTAAACCGGGAGGGAGGGACACTGTGGTCCTTGGATGGTACATTTGTTCTTTTCAAATCAGGGCTATTGATGTGGGAGCTTCCTCTTCTTCTTCTTCTTTTTCATCCTTGACTGACAGCTCTCTGAACCGCTTAATTGTGCGACCTCGCTCGTCGAGGCAAAATGTATTATCTCTCCCTCTCCTCTCTCTATCCTGCTCTCCTGCTCTCCTGCTCTCTCTCTCTCTCTCTCTCTCTCTCTCTCTTT
>NC_085874.1:44460254-44465254 GCF_034702125.1 Engraulis encrasicolus | reverse complement strand
CCATGAATAATCAGTGTCAGTGTAAAGTTTGATGCTTTATTTGGGTTTCACTTTATTTCATGTTATAATTCGGTGGGATTTTGAGGTGTTACTATGACGGCAAGACATTTGGCGCCCCCAAAGACATTTGGTGCCCTAGGCGACCGCCTTGTCTGCCTATGCCTAGCACCGGCCCTGCTTCGGGGTGGGGGTGGGGGTGGGGGGGCAGTAGAGGGAGGGAGGGGAGTTGGATGTGTTGGTATGTGCGTGTTTTTGTGTGTATGTAGTTGTGTGTGACTGTTGGAAATTGTGTTTGTGTGTGCATGCATGCATGTGTGTGTGTGTTTGTGTGTGTGTTTACTTGGTGTGTGTGTACAGTATGTGTATTTGCTCGTGTGTTGTGTTTGTGAACTTAGACTTTTACCCCTTGACTGAGAAATAGCCTCAAGAGCCGGCCGGAGCGTTCATGTGCATCCCCAGTGTCAGTCTATCGCCAGTCGAAAGGTTCCCACCACATCGTCCACGGACACCCCCCTACTCTTACCTTCCATCCCACCACCACCCCCACCCCCCCATTTCCTGCCCGCTTTGAACTCCCGTGTTTGCTGGTGGAGTGAGACGATGGCAGAGAACAAACTCCTTCTCCTTTTTTTGATAAGAGTCTCCTTTTCCTGCCACATTATCGTCCTCGTCACCAAACGCCCCGGGGTGACCGCCCGGCGATTTTACTTTCAAACTCCTTATCTTAGCGTCCGGCACACAGTGGCTTCGTCTGGCAGCCTGGCAGCCTGGCTGGCAGTGGGGCTGGCCGTCAGATGGGATGCCATCAGTGATGTCTGACAGATTAAGAGGCTGGGTTTTTTATTTTATTTATTTATTTTCTTCAGAAGCAGCTGACAACAGCTGTGAGCCTGCAGATAAGTGATATATTTTTTCTCCCTTATGAAGTTGCCATTTGAATTTTTATACTCTGATACCTACGTACTTGATGCCGTTAGACGACTCGATGCTGGAGTTAATAAAAAGAATATGTGAAAATAACATCATCAACATGCTGCGATTTTTTTTCTTCATTTTTTATACTAAGGTAAGCATCTTGGTTTGGTATCTTTATACTGAAGTCATGTACACAGATATACTGTAGTGGTGTCAACAATGATCGATTCAGCGATCCAATCCAATGCGGGGCATGGACGATCCAGGATCGATGCGGCAAGTTCCAGGATCGATGCGGCAATTTTTTTAAGTTTCAATTACTTGCGTAGATATTTCGAGAGCAAATGAATGTTAAATTAAATAAAAGTACTTCAAAGCATTGCAAGACTGATACAGACTGATATAGAAAACAGCCAATAAATTGTTGCTCAGTATCTGACTACTTGTATTGCCTAATCATGACTGATGAAACATCTGCTTTGCTTTCAGTAGAAATGTAATGCATTGCAATGCATTGTAGAATCGAATAGGATCGGATCGAATCGAATCGAATCGAATCGAATCGGATCGCTACCTCCCAAATCGTGATCGAATCGGATCGTGAGGGCAGTGCCAATCCACACCACTAATATACTGTACCACCAGTTTACATAATGCCAGGACCTATCCAAAGGAAATGTATAATTGGCTGACTATTATGTGCAATCCTAATCTTATATCATAGAATTCTGATCCCACTCGTTTCTCTCAATCTCTTTTCTCCAAATCAAGTCATGCCACCCCCTACTGTTCCACCCAATTAACCCCTTAGTGCAGGGCCTATGTTATAACCTTACTGTCACCAAAATTGTACTGGCTATGTCTTAATATGTTACTGAAGGCTCTCTGTAATGTCATAACAATGTTGTTATGATATAGTTCGGTATTTTCAGCAAGTAGTGAATAGGCCCGCCTTATCTGCAATAAGAGGCTATAAGCAAAGAGGGCCACCCAAAATAACTCGCAATGACTGAATACACGCAGCAACTCTAGCAGAGGACGAGTGCAGGTTTGCACGTTAAGGGAAAAAGAAAAAAAACTCAAATGGGGGATCAGTGATTGATTACCTATGGGCCTGTGGATGATGAGAACCCTGTAGCTCGGCTGGTACCCAACTGGGAGCCATTGCTCAGGCCTGGCTGACAGACCTCATTCCTGGATAGAGACCTAAACAGGACACAGCCACTCCACAACAACCTGGAGCCCAACACATCCCCAACCCCCCCCATGCCCCCCCCCCCCCCCCCCACCACCACCACCACCACCACCACCACCAACCACACCATCCCTGCTGTTTCCTGCATGGGTAAGGAGTTTATTTGTCTCCCTGTTGGCTGGGAATATGATCTCATATTCACGAACAATAGACAACCTGATACAGTATACGTGCATAGAGGGCCTGCTTCAGCAATTTAAACGCCTATCTTTTTTTTTTGGTCTCAGTCGTCGTGCTACACAGAGCTCATTTGAGCCAGTGGATTAGAATGTGCCCCTGTGTCTCCCGACAGATTAGATCCGTAATTGGTAATTGCACCACTACTACATATCCAATACGGACATATAGATTACCACGCAAGATCTGATCTGATCTGCTCCCCATGCTTGTCTCCCCTCTCCCTCGCACAAAGCTGTCGGCGATCACAACACATTATTTGAAGGAAGGAAGCCCACCGGCTTTCAGTATCCTCGATACCAAAATATGTTTTGTCAGGATGTCCCTGGATTCCCCCCTACTCGGTTTTGTGAACACGCGACACCACAACACAACAGCGGAGTCTGGCCATTCACATTGTTCTCCCCGACCCCCCGTATGAAGCGCATGCATAATTATCTCCTGTATTGTCCTAAATATAGTGACAATTATAATAATAAAAAAACCGAGCGTTGCACAGTGTTGGCCTTGGAAGTCCTACCACATGCAAGACAGACGTTACGCATGCACGCCAGTATTCAGCTTTAAAAATCCCCCTCTGCGGTTATTCCCATACTGCATGGCCATACAGGCGCAGCGCCACCATTGTTTGTTTTTGCAGGAAACAGCTTGGAGCTGTCCACTCCAGTCCGCACACACAACTTGGACGTCGTCCGATAATTTCTAAAGGCCCTGGCTGAAGTTTCCCAAGTCTGCATTGACCTGTCCTGCGGCGGCTATTTTTTCAATGAAGTAGCTGGCCCCCTCCAAGCCAGTTCATAAAGTCTATCCATACTGAGATGGAGTAGTAGAGAGAGAGATAAAGAAAAAAAAGAAGGATTGGGTGGGGGTGGGTGAATTATACGGGCCACAGAGGAAAAAAGAGCAAGTGCTCGGCACTTGGGAAACTGTTCTATTGTGAGCGATGGGAGTTGGCCTGCTGGAGTTATAAAACAACCTGGCTGGAGCGAGTGCTTTGGGAAGTTATGGCCCCCCCATCGCCACACCTGGGCACTCACAGCTGTGAAGTCTCTTAAACGTTCAAAGAAATCTTCTGTGTCCGCTGCGGTAACGATCCATCTCGCCATGGGACACAGTGCAGTCAGTGACACATCCCTGTTGAAGAGGGTAATATAAAGGCTTACCATCTGCTGTGAAGATGTCACCTATTTGCTAGAGTCCGACTCAGACTCAGACTCTGGCTCAAGCCACACCTGCGTTATCTAGTACAGCAAGCCTTGTAGAATTCCTGTGGGACAACCAGTTGTGTAGAAAGGAATTGAATAGGGGAAAATAAGAAGAAAGTGAGAGAGTCCAATCTGACAGAGACTCAAGCCACACCAGCATCATCTAGCAGAGCAAGCCTCGTAGAGTTCGTTTGGGTTCTTGAGACAACCAGTTGTGTGGAAAAGAATAGAATAGAAGAAAAAGAAGAAAGAGAAAGGGAAAAGAGTGAATTGCGCTTTGAAGGCTCTTCAGTCCAAATAGGTCGAGACAGCAGTAGTAAAAAAAAACAAAAGAAAAACAAAACAAAACAAAAAAACGCTTTGAAAACGCTTGTGTCCAGTGTAGTGTCAGAAGAAAAAGAGCGGCCCATATAGTCTACTTCCTGTCAAAACAGGATATGACAGTAGGGGGCAAAGGCAGGGTTGGAAAAACGGGCTGGTCTGATGTTGTTGGCGTAGGGTTCGGCCTGCTCCTCTTTGACCTCCGCTGGCTGGAAAACAAGCCAGTGAAGGTCAAATCCTGTAGGGAGGAAAATAAAATATGATATTTTCATAGTTTTGTTTACATGGGGTGTGGATTGGATTTTTTTATTTTTTTTTGCTCTGTGTTATGAAACATTTCTGTCTATGCTTCTCCTCCTCTGAGCCAAATCCAACCAACATCACATAAGGGAAAGCAAAACAGGGGAAAGCTAGGCTACTGGGCTTTTAATAAATCCTGATTACAACCCTTTATCACGTTTGATAATCAGTTTGGTTCGGAAAGCCATCTTCTGGATGTGATTTAAGAAATGAACCACAGAGCTTGACAATCTTTTTTCTTTGTCAAAAGTGTCTGCGTTGATTTGATGTTGTATGCTGTCCATTTCTGATACTTTTTCCACTCAGTAGGTCACTGATATTTAGAAAAAAAAACACTCACACAGGTCAGATGGTTGGTTTGCAGTTTTCAGTGACTTGAATGGCAACGGGCAAACAATGTTTGCTTCAGGCTAAAACAAAGGGGTTGACGAACAGGATTTTTCTGTTTGCCATAAACCAAGTAAATTACTATAATTTTAACAACAGAAGCTGACTCTCTTAACTAATTGCACATTCCGGTAATTATCAGCTAAAACACAAACCAGTCAGGAAAAAAAAGTGACAACAATGGCTGACATACTGCTATGCTAGTGCTTTCTTGTTTTACCAGAACTCTCGCAGAATACTAATTAGACATTAGTGGGTGTACAACACTGTGGAGAAAAAAAGGCGGCTTGTGCGTTTGATGTCCTTTACCCGAGACAGCTCTTCAGGGTTGGGCTGGGGGAGAAATAGGGCCCGGGCACTTTTGGCTTAAAGGGGCCCCTCATAATTAGCAGAACTGACCCACCGATGAATCCTGCACCCTCGTGGGCCCCTATTTTCAT
>NC_085874.1:44425254-44450254 GCF_034702125.1 Engraulis encrasicolus | reverse complement strand
TACAAAAGGCCCCTGGCTCACTTATTGCCAGAGAAATGAGAGAGAGGGCGTTGGGGGTTGGGGGGGGGTGCAGATGGAGTGAGAGATAGGTGGTGGCGGTTGGGTGTTAAGAGCATGTGTGTGTGTGTGTGTGTGTGTGTGTGTGTGTGTGTGTGTGTGTGTGTGTGTGTGTGTGTGTGTGTGTGTGTGTGTGTGTGTGTGTGTGTGTACTGCTCCAATCTACCTTCGTGAGGCCACTGCTATTGGAGCACACCAACAAGGTGGGGTCCTCGCTCCATGTCATGTCCATGTCGCTCACTGACAGGTTGCACACAGTTTAGCATTCTTTAGCTATTGTTAGGGTTAATATGAATGGAAGTCAATGGAAGGGCCCAACAAAGTGAGTGTGTGTGTGTGTGTGTGTGTGTGTGTGTGTGTGTGTGTGTGTGTGTGTGTGTGTGTGTGTGTGTGTGTGTGTGTGTGTGTGTGTGTGTGTGTGTGTGCGCGTGTGCGAGTGTGTGTTTGATAATCTGTAGGAAATTATAAAGCTTGCCTCCTATTGGCGTAGATTAAATTGCCTCCTTACTTTTCTCACACTCACAATTGGCATTGACAGCTTATCATTGCAAACACTAAGGTCATTACTTTTAAAGTGTGGTGGCAAAAAAAATCAAACATGGCACCACTACACACTGAGGTCATTAGCAGAAGGTGTGATGTTAAAAAAAATAAAATAATAATAATCCAACATGGCGCCATCACCACCATCACACAGCATAACACATAACGTAATCGCGCATCATCAAGCGCTTCTTCCATCACGGCGCCGCCTCTTCATTATAATGGGAGATTATTGGGCGGGATGCGGCCATAATGGAGTGTAATTGCTCTATTAAGTCGCGCCATTAGAATTTCCCACTCGGCTCATAGTCAATTACGCCTGTGTCATTAGCCGCCGCTGTGCTAGCGCAGTACACTCTCTCTCTATCTCTCTCTCTCGCTCTCTTTCTCTCTCTCTCTCTCTCTCTCTCTATCTCTCTCTCTCTCGCTCTCTTTCTCTCTCTCTCTCTCTCTGTCTATTTCTCTCTCGCGCGCTGTCTTTCTCTCTCTCTCTCTCTCTTGCTCTATCTCTCTCTATCTCTCTCTCTCTCTCTCTCTCTGTTTCTCTCTCTGGCCGTCACCGAGCTCACGGGTCGTCAAGCTTGTACGAGATGGTGTGCAGTCAGTCACAGGGACCATGTGACCCTGAAAGAGAATGGACTGCTGTGCAAGCTAAGCACTCATCCAAACGGAATGGATGCTAACGCTAGTTTATTTATTTATTTATTTATTTCATTTCGGTAAATCACTGCTGCCGGGACAATTACGAGTAATCATTGATTGTGCTCTGGCGTTCACACAGAGTTCATCTGATTAAGGAAGTTAAGTGTGGATGTAGGGCTGTAACCATACACGATGACCTACGGTTCGATACACCCCACGATTTCACATTTGCCAACATTATAAACTTTATAAATGAAATCTATGATAGTTTATAGGTAGAATAAGTTACAAGAGGCTACTTATAATTGAAAAAAAGTTTCTATATAATAACGATGATGCTTGGAAGCACTATCACTTCATATCATGTGGTTGTTTTCTGGGCTGATGGGTATGAAAACGTTAAAAGGGTGTATCACAATACTGCCTCCTTGTGTCACGATACAGTATCATGACTCTGTGTATCACGATTTCTCGGTTCGATACAATATCGTTACAGCCCTATGTGGAGGGGATGTTTGGATGGGCTATGGGTAATTCAGACAACAACAGCAAGCTGTTTATGAATAGGCGATTTCGTTTGGTGGCACCACAGTTGATTAGGCTAATTTACTGTTCTCTGTGGCTACACTCCGGACTCAGGTAAATACTTCGGGTAAATGGGTTGGAAATTCTGTCAGGCAGAATAATCAACCTGTAAAGAAGTGACACTTTATTCAGAATTCAACAACTTACATACCGGTATGTATACATCATTTAGACTGTTACTATTCAATACTGACACAGTCTGTTCTCAGGCCACACAAAAGTTATTCGCAATGTTGAAGTTGCCACTGCCATACTAGAGAATAAGAGACACTTAAGAGAGTAGCTGTCAAAATGTAGTGGAAGATTGATAATTTAGGAACTAAACATTGTTTACTATACATGACTATACAAAACTATACATGGTCTCTCTCTCTCTCTCTCTCTCTCTCTCTCTCTCTCTCTCTCTCTCTCTCTCTCTCTCTCTCTCTCTCTCTCTCTGTTGAGTGTTTGTGTGTGGACTACAGATGAACATCTGGGACACAAACAAGCCAACCTACCCATTTTTTATGAAGTAAATTTTGCCTTTTTAGAAATATCTCAGCAGCAGATTTTAGACATCACTTTTTGTTTTTACATCAATATGAATGATTGGCAGCCAGACCATTATAGCTACTACCGGTATATCATTGACAGGAGCAGCATAGTGTGCGGTGTGATTCTGACTCTGTGTATTAGTCCACACTCCACAGGTGCACTGTGCTTCCTGCACTTGTCTGAGTTGTGCTAATGAGTTATAACTCTCACGGTAGGGACACATAGGAGGCGAAGCCAGGCGAAGCGAAGAGAGGCGAAATCCAACCGTCATCAGGTCGTCGCGGCGAATCAAATGGAATGGAACAGTATGTTGTTGATTTGATTGGGCCGTGGCAGGCGAATTCGCTCCTCATTTGCATAACATTAAACTTTCTTTAATAATTTCGCTTCGCTTCGCTCCTGTTCGCTTGCTGTCGCTTGCCATCGCTTGGCTTCGCCTCGCCATCGCTTGCCTTCGCCTCTCTCATAGGAATGAATGGCAAAGTTCGCAAATTCGCGTGTATGTGTCCCTACCGTCAGGCTATATATAGCTGCAGTGTGGAGGTGGTGAGCAGGGCCGCTGACAGTTCTTGATGGGGCCCGGGACAAAGACAACCAAAATGCCCCCCCTCTGTCCATACACACAATGTAATGAGGACCTAATTCTAGACACCCTTATTCCTGGAGCCCAGGACAACTGAACCCTTTGTCCCCCATCCCTATCGGCTTCCCTGGTGGTGGTGAGGTCTTCCAGAAGTCCAGTCCCGCCAGACAAGGATGGATGCTTTTCTGTCAGCGCTTATATGACCCACTTCCTGTTTCCTGTCTGCTGAGGTGGTGAAACATTATCCATGTTGGAGATTCACTCCACGGGTGCATTCCAATAAGCTGCCTTGCGTCCTACACTTGTACTTGTGGCCTCGCCCTGCCTCCTGGGCCCACCTCCGGGGAGGAAACAATATAATTTCACAGCTGTCAGCCTAGCCACAACAATTTTTGGGGGACTGTTCTTCATTTACCATCCTGTTTGGAAATGAGAAAATGACTTTACAATTGAGCTTTTGCGAGATATTGAAATATAATGCTGTTGTTAGTGATGTCATCATATGACATATTACTTGCTGGTACGAGGTCACAAGCACAAGTGGAGGACGCAAGGTTGCATATTGGAACTCGCCCCACGACGAAAATTGGGAGAGGAGAGGAAGTGAACTCGTGCTCCTCTCCACATAAATATGTCAAGACGCCATTCAGCCAGTGTTTACGTTGGTGACGTAAAAAGTGTGACCGAACCCCACGGAGGAAACCCCAAAAATCAGGCTAATCAGCACACAAAATGGAAGGCTGTGGCTTTAAATAACACTAGATACGGAAGATTATGAAAAGAAAACATAATAAACACTTGGAGGTAATTCGCACCTTGCATTTCAGGTTGATGACAACGGCTTCCGCCTTTTGTGCCAAGACTGGTACGCTAATCTCACAGAGCGTTGATAGACAGCTTAATGAGCGAGGCATACCCTCAGGCCAGGATTGACCGGGCTCTTAGGATCGTAGGATCATAAGATTAAAGCAACACTAAGTTATTTTTCCAACCTAATAATTATTGCATTATTACTGTAAGTAGTTTAGTTTCAGGGATTTATCGGCTTGTAAGAGTGAAAAGCAGCTGTGAATGTGTTCTTTGTTACTCCAGTTGTTTTATAGCGGCTTTACTCATAGTAAAGTTGAATCTCTCTGTAATTAGGAATTAGTGACAAGTGCACTTCCAACCTCTAGAGCAGTGGTTCCCAACCTATGGGTCGGGACCCCCCTTATGGGTCGCCAAAGATCCTCCGCGGAGAAAAGGGTAAAAGTCCTTTATGCCAGATTACCAGTCCAGGCCTGCTTGGAATTGCTTTTAAGTATGGGTTCAGGATAATAACATTAAATGACTTTGTCATGTTGGCCTACAGTATACGTCAATTATTGTGTAGTTATTTCCACAAGACACTCACACATTCCTCTGAAAAGGTTTGAGTCAGTTTATAGAGGAGCAAAGTGGGTCAGAGAGATGTGGCTCTGATTAGAGCTGTGGTTGACTGTGTGCATATATTTACGAGTTAGTGCCTAAATCACATGCCGCCTCTGCGTGTTTGAGATGCCAGTAAACTCTTGCTTAGCATTCTGGGATGTCCCCTGACGACAAGGTACTACACAGGTATTTTAATTAGGTGTTTGCCGTCTGCAGTCGTATGAATATGCAGAGCTCAGCAACAGTCACTTGGGGGGCGAGAGAGAGAGAGAGAGAGAGAGAAAGAGAGAGAGAGAGAGAGAGAGAGAGAGAGAAAGAGAAAGAGAGACTAGTTCAGTTGCGCACAACATGACAAAGAGACTCTCAAGACATGCCAAGGGAATGTTAGGAAATGTCGCCATGGTAATTCTTGTTGACACTGCATGGTTAGATCTCAACACTCCTAAGACACCAAACCTTCCACCTGAGTGTCTCAAACACCTAATCTGCACACAAAGGGAGTGCTGGACATGTGTGTGTTTTAGCCATGCATATTGCTAAGCTAATGAAACCCAATTGTACGTATTTTGTATGTTGAAACGGGAACAAAGCAGCCCAAACGACTAGCAAACCAGTATATTTCCTTTGTGTTGCCATAACCCCCCTCTGCCGTTTCTCAATGTAGCGTGGTGTGGCGCTATCTCAGTGGAGGGATAGAAGGCATCATTGTGGTGCTGTCTCTGTGTGTAATGTTTACGACCCCGGCGCTCCCGTGAAAACAGCAGACACCACAGACGTTCCCCACCTCCGCCAGCTTGAGGCCTTTAGCAATGTAAATAAATGCAGGGAAGCTGCCACCACCACCACCACCACCACCACCACAGGCAGCATGGGAGTGCAGTGCAGAGGTATCCAGGCAGTTTTCATTAGCTACCAAGACAGGGGTGAATTTCTCAAAACCAAAGTTGCTTACTACATTAGGTACTTTGTTGTTTTCAATGCAATTTCCCATTGGCAACTACCGAAGTTGCTTGCAGGCTAACAACTTCTCTTTTGAGAAACTCACCTCAGTTCAGTGGCTCTGTTTGCTTGCTAGCGGTGGTGTCGGATAAGCAGCTCAATATTTTTTTTTTAGTTATGAGATTAATAAGGTTATAATTTTTTCCCCAGTGGTTTTGATTTCACAAAACCCTGAAGATGTTTAAGGCGGAGTTTTTGAGTGCTGTCTTTCGGGTTTATTAAATAGCAGAAAGTGAGGAAGTACTGTTGTACAGATGTATAGCTTTTTTCGTCACTGGGGCGAAACAGCCAGCAAATAAAGGAGATAGACCAAAGGAACGTTATGCTATGTGCAAATCAATAAACAAAAAGTCTTTGAAATAGGATTCGATTTCACAAAGCCTTTAAGTCCGAGTGGAGAAGTTTTCAGTGCGTTTTGTATATTGTCCCCCCATTTTCCTTGTTTGCATTATATCTTGAGTGATCAATCAGTGACAAAAAAAAGTTTTGAAAGCTTGTCAATAAACAATTGTTTTTCAGCAAACAAACCACAAATCCAACCACATCTTACTTTTTAAAACTTACTGACTTTTTAAAACTTTTTTTAAATGACAAAATTGGCACTCTGGAGGTTTGTGCTAACCAAAAAGGCTAAAAAAAGAAATAAAAACAAGGAGGGAAAAGTAAAGATAGTCCACGGGGCAACTGCAGGGGTGAAGGGCCATGGTTGACATTTCAGTGGGGTGATTTATAGTAGGTAAAGAGGGTGATTTACAGTGGCCCCTGAGAGAGAGAGAGAGAGAGAGAGAGAGAGAGAGAGAGGGAGAGGGAGAGAGAGAGAGAGTGTGTATATGTGTGTGGTGAGAGAGAGAGATAGAGAGGGTATATATGTGTGCGGTAGAGAGAGAGAGAGAGAGAGAGAGAAAGGGAGGGTCCGCCCATGGGCCCCCACCAGACTCCTCAGTCCCCTCAGCCTGTTCCTCAGTTGACTCGGAGAGCCCAAGGGCTTCACAACACTCACACGCGGCAGTGCGGACACAACACAACACCCTGGGCTTGTGGAAACTAAAAACAATCCTGGAGCAAACTTTCAGACAGCTTGTCTCCAGAGAGAGAGAGAGAGAGAGGTGAGCGAAGATTTAGCACAATACACAATGAGATGAAAAAAGGCTATGTGTTTTTTTCTGTGTGTGTGTGTGTGTGTGTGTGTGTGTGTGTGTGTGTGTGTGTGTGTGTGTGTGTGTGTGTGTGTGTATTTGCGTGTGGATGTGTGCGTGTGCGTGTGTGTAGGCCTACTGTGTGTGTGTGTGTGTGTGTGTGTGTGTGTGTGTGTATGTGTGTGTGTGCTGGTATGTGTGTGTTTATGCACGTGTGTGTGCTGTGTGTGTGTGTGAAGGAGTACTGTGTGTATGTGTTTGTGCACATGTGTGTGTGTGTGTGTGTGTGTGTCTGTGTGTGTATGTGTGTGTCTGTGTGCCAATTCTTATGCGTTAAGCACAAGGTCTCCCTTGGTCTTGCAGACGGCTAAGGCCTACTTCGCGTAATGAGTCAGAATAAATCAAGTTTAGCCGTCTCACTGCTGGGAACTCGAGATTGTTTTGCTCCACTCCGATCTGCTTTCTAATCCCTCAATGTAGATATTTCTCAGCAGGTAATGCCGTGACTTTGAGTTGCCTTTGGTCATAAATATAGAAATGCACCCTTGCACGGGTGAGGCATGAATGCAATTTCGTTGTGTGCAGTGTGCACTTTTGAACACTTATGTGCTGTGGAGTGCCGTGTCCCAATGACAATAATGGGAGTTGGAGTTTCCCAGTTGGGCTTTCACTTTGCTTTCGCATAGGTCTGCTCACGTCCATTGTTTTAAAGACCTTTCTTTTTTTTAGCCTGTACCAGCTCCGAGTCAGTTTACTATAAACTGGGGTGCCTTAAAGTGTTAAGTGGTCATTGTAGTTGTACTGTAGGAGGCGGCTGTGTTAACCCTTTGAGGAGTACGGAATTTCTAGAGGTTCTTCTAGAATTTTACTGGAACACTCTACAGCTCCTATTGACGTCTGTGTTAAAAATCTCGCAAAGACATTATGACATCATAATGAGAACTCAAAATTTGGGCAAAATTCTAATCACATATTTGTGATGGTACTCCTCAAAGGAAGAGTATGAATGGGAAAGTCTTAGGTTGCATGTGGGTCAGACGAGCTACAGCTGTAAACGCTCTCTTTATCTAGGCCCTTAACTACCCCAACGGAGCCGGCCGGTGCCCTTATTTTTCTAAAGCCCTCAGGCGTCTTGTGTCTGTCGTAACATTTTTTGTAAGTGAAAGCGATGGGAGAGAGCCGAGTTTTGTTGTTTTGTTGTCGTTGTTGTTTAAACACCAACTGGACACCAACTGTGGCTTCTTTTGACCCCCGATGTTGTTTTATGAACGGGTGTGAAAAGTTTAAGAAAACAGGCCATCATTGTGCGGCAAGTTCACAGCCGGACTCCACGATGCTGGACAGGATGTCACACACTGGTGTGAGAAAGTTAAAGACTCTCACTCACTGCCCCGACAGGAAGTTTCTTTCTTTTCCCTTCTTTTCCCTTCTTTTCTTTCTTTCTTTCTTTCTTTCTTTCTTTCTTTCTTTCTTTCTTTCTTTCTTTCTTTCTTTCTTTCTTTCTTTCTTTCTTTCATTCATTCTTTCTTTCTTTCTTTCTTTCTTTATGTCTTTTGTCACAGCAGTGTGTGAAAATCTAACAGTATGTCAAAGAATGAATTGACAATTAACGTGCTGATCTGCACAAGGACTTTTTTTTTCTTTCAATCTTGATGACGCTGAGATTGAGATTGAGATACCAACAAAAGGATGTCTCGTCGTTATACACTTTTGTGTTAGACAGCGGGGAGAGAAAAAAACAAAATCCAATGCCCACCCCTTCATCTCACTTTCTCTGTTGGGTCAATGCAGCCTAACAGAACAGAAAATTGCTTCACAGGCAATTGTTCCTCAACAGAGGATGCAATCAGCCTGAACATGTTGGCATCGCTTTTGTCTGGGCTGACAAGGCATTAGTGCATTTTGTTAATCACTCTGTCCACATTCACATTGACAAACCGGCATTGCTGTTTCCTATTCCATTCTTTGACATGGCTGGCTTTCATTTGTTGACATCACTCTGTGCAAGACAAAGCGATGACTAAAGCAGCGTTTGTAGGTGCATTCGTAAATACTGTATGTCTCCGAACATCTGTCAGTCTGTCTGTGGCCAGACTGTCTGTCTCTGCCTGTCTTGTTATGTCATGCTATCAGTCTTGTTACAGACTCTCTCTCTCTCTCTCTCTCTCTCTCTCTCTCTCTCTCTCTCTCTCTCTCTCTCTCTCTGTCTCTCTCTCTCTCTCTCTCTCTCTATGTATGTATGTACTGTGTCTGCGTGATATTGCAGTATCGGAGGACATGATGATGGAAGCATAGACTGAAAAGACAACCTTATAAAAAACCTTTGGCGGACGTTTGCATGAAGTAGCACTTCTAGTCCAAGAGAATGCCATGCCTTTTCTCTCTCGTGTCTGCTGGTATGTGCTTAGAGTCTTGTGGCATTCATTCATTCAGTCATTCAGTCATTCATTCATTCTTGCATTTGATACCTGTGGGAAAACGGAGGGTCTGGGGCATATGTGAAGATTGCCCTGCAGACATGTGGCGCTGTATATCATGTTTACCACCATGGCCTCCTCCTCCTCCTCCTCCGCCTTCTCCACGGCCGTCTCTCTCACTCCTCATTGTGTCGCGATGAAAAGCGCTGAAAAGAAAGTCACAGGTGGCCCTGCTTTGGCCGTGTTGTGGCCCGGGGCTTTTGGCTTTTTTTTTTTGCAACGCCCGCCCGCTTGTGACAATGGTCGGACTCTCCTCCTCTGAAGTGGCCTATGAAGTGTGCCTACGTATACACCCGTGCCGTGTCAGCGCTACTATAGACTGGACAGACACACACACACACATATGTCACAGAGAGGGCACCACACATACACGCACGCACACGCACGCACGCATGCACCCACGCAAGCACGCACACACACACATACAGTACATGCATACTCACAAACACATGTCCCAGAGAAGATATGACACACACACACACACACACCCACACCCTCACCCACACATACACATACACATGCATGCATACACACAAACACATGTCACAGAGAGGACATGCCACACACACCCACACACACTACAGAGAGGACACACTATACATGCGCCACAAAAAGCATGCTCACACAAACACACACGCACGCGCACGCACGCACGCACACGCGCACACACACACACACACACACACACACACACACACACACACACACACACACACACACACACACACACACACACACACACACACACACACACACACACACACACTTGTTTAGTATCAGGGAACATGCCTGAGCACGACAACAACAGCAGGGCCACTTACACACGTGGGGTGAGGCCACAGCAGCCCAGGGCCTATTCAAGGGTGTTGACTCACCAGGATAGGGTCACTAACCTTTTCTTTGTGTGCATGTGTGTGTGTGTGCGTGTGTTTGTCTGTGTGTGTGTGTGTGTGTGTGTGTGTGTGTGTGTGTGTGTGTGTGTGTGTGTGTGTGTGTGTGTGTGTGTGTGTGTGCTTGCCCCCCCCTCAAAGGCCACCGCACTGGCTACAATAGAAGTGGCAGACGACAGCTTCGTCTTAAGTCCCCCCCTCCTCCAGCACCGTCACAATGGAGGCTGCTCTGGAGGGGGCATTGTTGCTCTACACAAGGGCCTTGCAGTGCCCATTGTCTGGGGAGGAAAGAGGGCTGTTACTGGACACACGTTTCTGTGATTTGTTTATGTCTGTCTTTGACTGGAGATGTCGACAAACTGTTGTGTGTGTGTGTGTGTGTGTTTTTTTTTTTTTAAATTCCGAGACGCACTGCACCTGTTGTGCTACAGAGGAGGGTAAAAAATGGACAGGGAATTGAAGACAAATGCTGCCGCTGCCAAGTTAGTGGTGTTAAATAAATGCAGAAATGTTCTCGCCACATTTGGTGGTAGAGGCGTCAACGTGTGGCTGGCTTCGTGCCAAATATTTGCAGTTGGAAATTCTGAAGGGGAGCGAAGTTGTTATGGAAAAAAGCTGAACTGTCTTTAGCGTGTGCTGATGAACTGGTTAGAACTACAGCATAGTAGTAGTAGTATAGAATTTTCCCATCACAGCTGCTCCTATTTGTTGTATTCATAGACTAACTTTACTATTTTGTGCATTTGATGCTTGAATTGACAGTTAGCAGTCAGAACATTCAGATGGATGAGAAGGATTGCAGCTACTATGTTATTCATACAAACTGACTTGTCGCACTTCCAAATTCAAATTCTTTACTACAGGATAGCCTCTTGAGATGAGCATCTCGTTTCCCCTGTTTATGATGTTACACTAGCCTAAGCCTACTACATAAAACATTTCACAGCAGCTGCACTTGCACAGCATAAACAAACAAAGGAAAGCAAACAAAGATGAAGTCATTTAAAAAAAATGGACTCAGTGGCAGTGTGGAAATTTTTGTTTTGTTTTATTCCAGCACATTTTCATAGCAACTTGGCTCGCATGACACCTCGCAGGTGAAGGTAAAAAAAAAATCCCACAGCCAGAGTTAAAAAAAAAACCCACTAAAGCAAAACAAAAAAGTGTAACAAAGTCGATTTCAAACAGGTCGTAAGAAACCTGCCGCAGCACTCGCGGGACGCGTGAACAGATTGGAGGCATCTGGCATGGCCGTCCCCCTGATCCTCCGCAGAGTGAACTCTTTGCCTCTCTGCCTTACGATCCTCCAGTCCAGACCCAGACAAAAGCACTCAATCAGCAAGCTTTGCAATACCGACGAGGGGCTCCCCTGGCCCCCAGCCCCCAGTCCCTGGCCCCTGGCCCCCGGCCCCTGGCCTCCATCCCTGACCTCCCCCTTAACTCCAGCACACATAAACTTGGGGTGACAGTAATGGCGGGCGGCTGGCTGGGTTGGGGGTGGTGGAGCGATGATGATGGCGAATGATGGGCAGGGAAGCCGACGGGGGTGGGAGGCAGGGTTGCCAGATGAGTCTGATGATTTCCAGCCCAAAAAATGCTCAAAACCGGCCTAGAAGCCAAGTCTATTGATTTCTATGGCAAAAAATGGGCAGGTTTTTCTGCTAAATGCAATTTTTACCCGCACACAAACAGCCCAATCTGGCAACACTGGTGGAAGGGGACAAAGAGGTCAGTTGTCTTGGGCCGAGGATGATGGGGGGGGCAGAATTGGGTCTTTGGGTCATTGGGTCATTGCCTTGTACGTGTTTATTGTGATTGGGGGGGGGTTAGATGACTTTGTGCCTGCCGGGCCAGGCAAACGCTGTCACCGGCCCTGATGATGAGTATGGGGGGGTGTGGTGGGTGGGGTGTGTCAGTGCTGTGTGTGCTGTAGTGATGTGTGTCGGGGTCGTGGAAAGCAGCATCAGTGATGAAGGCCAGAGCTGGAGAGTTTATTAGGAGCCCTAAATCAGCTTTTATATACAATGTCCGCCGCGGAGCCGGGGCGAGGCATCCGTGCATGCATGGGGACGGGGCCAGGGCTGATGCATTGTTGCTTAGCTAGGGACAGATGTCGGTGGGGGTCAGCATGTGCTGCTGAGGTTCAGCCCCAGGCTCTGGGCGAGGTAGTTAAAGGACCAGTTCAGTCAATTTCCACATGCAGTTGTAATGCTCACACTATCCTTGAGTTTTTTTTTTCTTCTTCTTCAGCCTTTTCCGAGACCTTGGTCATTGTAATGGGGGCAGCGCTTTGTTTACATTTCAAAAAACATTTTTATATATTCCCAAAAACATCCGAAAGGTTATACAACATCAGCAGACAACTAGCAAAAAAATATTTGGAGTAGGCCTATGTTAATTAAAAAAAAAAAATGTAAACAAACGCTGCCCCCATTAGAATAGCCAAAAAAAAATGTGGCATCACCGGGTACTGACAAGTCAAGGGTAGCGTGAGCAATACAATATTGAAATTGACTGAACTGATCCTTTAAGATGGGGTGTGGGTGTGTTTGGGTGTTGGAATGGTGCTGTGACTTCTACTTGTTGCTCCTTTCGACAGGCTCTCCTGTGTTATGTGAAACCGAATATCACACAGAGATTATGTGGCAGCTAAGTGATACGATATCCACCTGTGTACTTTTCTCCCGTCACTCTTTGCAACATTATGGTTATGTTCCAGCAGGCAACTTAACTGAGCAATTATTGGAGAATTCCTCCTAGTGTGTAAGTACACGGTGTATCACAATAAACTTTAATTTAAAATGGAGTTAAGTAGCAAGTAAAGAATATGTCTTCACCCATGTCTTAACAGCATAGTAATTAAAAGAAGCAAAACATAATAACCCATAATTACGTTGTTTACCCACCAAAATGATTTCATCGTCTGCAATGCATTTTTGAATCCAACTGAGACAAGGCATTTAAAAATATTGTAATCTTTGAGATTATCTTCATGCAAACAGCTGTGCGGCTGCTTGCTGGTGCACACCCCGTGAGACTGCCCCTCCTTGGACCATGTTAGCACACATTTTAACTAGGGCTGTAACGATATTGCATTGAACCGAGATATTGTGATACACAGACTCACGATACTGTATCGTGATACAAGGAGGCAGTATCGGGATACACCCTTTCCAAGTTTTGACGCTCATCAGTCCAGAAAACTACCACATGATATGATGTAATGGTGCTTCCAAGCTTCAAATCATCATCATTATTGTATTTTTTTTTTAATCATTTCTAGCCTCTAGTAACCTATTCTACCTACAATCGGTCATAGTTTTATTACCAGTTTTATTTTAGAGCATTGGCAAATGTGAAATCGTGAGGTGTATCGAACCGTAGGTCAAAAATCGTGATACGAACCGAATCGTGAGTTGAATGTATCGTTACAGCCCTAATTTTAACCCGTGAAAGCACAACGTTATAAATCATAGTACATTACTAAAGGCCCTGTGTTATGTCATAGTAGAGTAGTACTATGGTAATTAACCTTGCAATGACTATTGCAGCGTGCCTCAGATGGTACGTTTTGCATTATGGGGCTATAAGCTAAAAAACAGTATATCTCTTTCCCCATGTTTTGGTATGCAGTCGCAGCTCAGTTAGTATAGGCCTATTGCTCTCCTCAAGTCAAGGAAATGCTCTCCGGAAACTAAGGCAAAGTGCTCTTGATGAATTTGAACAGAGTGCCACATCCTCCTCTCCATCTAGCCCCTGTTTGATGTATAAACTGCTAACAGGTTGAGATCAATTTTAGCCTCCAGCAGGTGTGTTCTGTGTTGTGTTGTCTCTAAATGTTACCGATGGACAGTGCTGTAAAAAGGTTCATTATCCCTCCCAGTGTGTGCTCTTTGTTGAAATCGCGGGGCCGTTGAAAAGAATCATTTAGTGTTGCTAGCAAGCAGAGGCTGTCTGTCAGTGTGCAGGGTCCTTGTTGATATCGCATTCCAATAGCATGCGGAGCTCTTTCTCCACAAACACATCGATTCTCTGTTCGTGTGTATAAATGTGTGTATGCGTGTATGTGTGTTTGTATTGTTAAGTGTGTGTATGTAGTGTGCGTGTGTTCTTATATCTGTGGGTGCACAGACGTGCACCTATTATTCCCACTGTAATTTTAGTATGCTTAACATGCTGTAATTATGTATTTAAACACAGCATACTTAACTAATAATGTTCCTTTTCTTGCCCTTGAGATACTGTACAATATCTTTCATCACTCTGTCACATAGTTAACTCAACGCCAAAAAAGAACTGCCGCAGGTTTGCTGATAGTCCAGCCCAGACAAAACAGCATTTTGTTTTGTTCTGGCTTTCTCAGACTGCACGACGTACCCTACGATGCAATATTTTCAAATGTTGTCTCTCCTCCCCTGCAGGATCCGAGCTTCGCCGCCTTCCTGCTCGACAAGCTCCAGGCGCTGGAATGGCCGCCGCGCGGGAGGCACGCCGGCAGCGCCTGTGAGGTGTGCGGCACCCCCCTCCACCACCTCCGCCGCCTCGCCCTGCAGAAGGCCCTGGAGCTGGCCAGAGACATGCCCGACCCGCAGCCAGCAGGACCCTTCTCCGGGCTGCTGCCGCCTCGACCGGCCGCGCAGAGCGTCGTGACGTTGCCCTCGGCCTCGGCACACCCGCAGGTGGCGTCGTCGCGGGAATGGTCCGTTCACCACGCTGCTGCCACCCCCACCACCCCCAGGTCGTTGTCGTCCGCCAAGCCCCATGGAGGAGCAACGTCGTCTGGGGCCGACAAACAGCAGAGGGAGCAGCAGGGCGGGTGGGTGCCTGGAGCCGGGTCGACAGCAGCCAGTCAGGTGTCCTGCCTGGCGAAGGTCACACCACTGCCTGCCCACGCCCAGCACTACCTGGAGGGGGTGTGGAGCGTCCACAGAGTCAGCAGGTCATCCCATCATCATCGCCACCACCTTGCTCAGGTGAGACAAGCTAAGCATGGGGGTTGATGAACGGGTCTGGGAACGGGAACTGGCTTGGATTATATGTTTACTTGTTGGATTATGTTTTACTGCCTTTCCTGTGCCAATTTGCACACTGTGATTTCTCTAATTGGGTCTAATCTCTACGTGGCTGACGAGTTGTGCCTGTTAGGTTTAACTGGATGAGTGGATTTGCCGCCACATCTGGAATTTTTCACATTGCAGCCGGCCAGGCTTCTTCTATTCAAGGCATTTGAGCAAGTTACATCAGGTGGCATAGACATACGTAAACATACAAGTCACACAAGTCATGTAAGTTTTCTGCATGAAACGAGTAGTAGTGTTTACCTTTTTCGCTACAAAAAACATTGTGATAAAGGCACGATGGTTACATGAACTTTCTGACGATACTCCATGACGATACGATTCAATATCGATATGTTATTATTCGATGCAATTCGATTATTTTCGATACCTAAGAATGTCCCACGATACAATGTGATTCGATTAAATCGTCAGATTATATCGCGATATATCGATACATTTTGATTATTATTTACACCACTATACTTTATGCCGCTATCCGGAGCCAAGCCATGTATTTACCTTCAGCCCAACTAGATCTACCATAAGACAGTGCATTGAAGTGCTGCTAAATCATCACAGCCTAGTTACTTTAGCACTTTGCCTTTTTTTTTGCTCCCTTTTAAGTCGTGGTCATAAATCCTAAAAAATGTAGAGGACAACACACTACTGTACTATCTTCCCCCCCAACCAACCACCACCAAAAGATTTGCTCTCATGACACTGGAACCGGAGGAGGAGAAGGAAAAGAATCGGCCTCTAAGCCCACATCCCCTGCTGCTTCAGCTGCTGAACCGTATAACACTCACGCGCCGCATCTGAACAGGGTCAACACCCTCCCCGGAGTGACTTAGTAAACACAAACTCTTGAATCATGTTGTCTTCTTGGTGGGGTGTGGGCACTGGCCAGGCATGCCCACAAATCCCCCCACCGACAACTTTTAAAGTCCTCGACCACCGCCTGTGACTTTCATTTCCCCCACTTATTCCCCCCGTCGTCCGTGTTCTACCCAAGGCTCTTATTGTCCAGCGTCTCAAACCGATAATCCCCCACTCCTTATGTCCCTGTACCCCTTCTGTGACGCCGGTGCTCTCTCTCTCTCTCTCTCTCTCTCTCTCTCTCTCTCTCTCTCTCTCTCTCTCTCTCTCTCTCTCTCTCTCTCTCTCTCTCTCTCTCTCTCTCTCTGTCGCTCTCTGAGGCTTAGTTTATGGTAAGGCCTCCGATCTGGAGTTATTTATTGGCTCGCCGTAACCTCCACATAGCCCTGCGCACTTTCTGTTGGTTTTATGTGATTGCCCATAATCATATTATCATGGAGCTCGGCACTGGTTCAGGGTTGAGGCCGCATGGCGCGGCGGCAATATGAGTTGGGGGGGGTTAAGTGCCTCATCAGAAGGCCCTGACTGAAAAGGACCTTCAGCCCCCGTGAGCCGAAATGAGATGTCACCCTCTCTCGCCATGAAACAGATGCGTTTAGCAGACATCACAGTGGCCTCTGGTGTCCTGACCTCCCCCAGCAGCTTAGCTCGACGTAGTAATAACAGACAGTTAGCAAATTAAAACTCACTATTTAGCCATTAGCGGGGTGAGTTACAGTGTATAACAGTGATGAGATGTACTGTAGTACATGTGTGCAAGGGAGAGAAATAATAATAAAAAATAAATAAGCATTAGCTTGATTAGCTTGTAGTAGCACTTTGGGAGTAACACATGCTACTGTATGACACAAAAAGGCAATTCAGATGGTATTTTCTAGGAAAACAGATTATCGCACACGCCATAAAATGTCCTTTTATATCAAATTAGCGTGTAAAATCCTCTCTTCATATCTCATTTCATTCCAATGGCACAGGCACAGACTAAAGAGAAAAAAAAAACCCCTGCATCTCTTTTTTTCACACTTATCTAACTAGCAGCATCGACTCGGTTGGCCAAAAGGCAAATGAGGATAGGGAGGCCCTGAGGCGTAATGCATGCTCAGGTACGGTGGCCCAGATGCATCTGCTGCAGCCGCCGCTGAGCTCATCAGAGCGTAGAGGAAACTCATGGGCCTCCAGGGCCATATTGTTGGTGTGTGTGCAGGTGCTAACATTCAGGGCCGCCGACAGCTTTTGCCGGGCACAGGACAAAGCCATCTGAGAGTACCCCCCACACACACACACACACACACAAAAACCCTAACACATGCTCTGTAATGAGGAACCTCTTTTGCCCATAACAACTCACCTGGTTGTCCCTCCCCCTGTCAGCTTCCCTGCTAACATTGGCTCATCCAAGGAAAACGGTATTCATCAGAATGGCTAGGCTGTCCTCTCTTTCCCTTTTCTCCCCCTTTCCTTCTTTCAAGAGATGTGTTTCGAGTCCATAAAAAGCAGGGGATTTACGTGAGTCCCCTGTCACAGGTTGGGCGAGGACGAGGATGTTTTTGCTCGACAAGCTATCTTTGCAAGCTTAGCATGATGGCTGAGAGGATAAAGCAAGGCGAATGGAAGAGAGGACGAGACTAGAGAGAGGGACTGAGGTGATGGGGAAAAAAAAACTCACAGCGTGCTCATTAATAACCAGATTGAAGCGAGCAGCACCCCCCTCTGTGGCCTTCCACCGTCGCCAGAGTCTCATTGACCTTGCCAGTCATAATATTGAACATTAAGTCATCTCCTCCACGAATCACCGGATTAGCATAAGGGCGGAGCATGGCGACCTTTGCGACCCGCCCGTGCCCATACATCAAGCGGCAGTGCCAGCAGCAGTGTTGCCAGATGTGTCTGATCAAATCCTGCCCAAAAAGGTTCTCAAAAACCACCAAAGTGTGCTAAATTTCCGTCCAATTCCAACAAATTGCATTGATTTCTATGGGGACAAAACTGCAGAAAAAGACGCCAAATGGCCAATTTTTGCCCGTTTTTACCCGCAGACGGCCATCCCAGGTAGCCCAATTGGGCGGGTAACCTCCCAATCTGGCAACACTGGCCAGCAGTCCTGATTACTGCACTCCTCAGAGAGACGTCGGCAAGATGGTGGGCACGACCCCGTGCCCTCCGAGTGCCTCTTGACCTTTTCCGGCGGTGATAGCGAGGGCCTGAGAGCGATAACGCCGTAATGTTCCACGGCTCCCTATCGCTGTACTGCAAATACGTTGAACTGCACTGTCTTCCTGCCTGCCCCCCCTATAGATTTTGCATTAGCGTTTTGTTTATGATGGTGTTTTAACGAGTGTGTGTGGACAGAGGCGATCAATGGTCGGCTGATTGAATATGCAAATGGATTGATCTGCCAAAAGATATCAGTGGAGGTCCATGCAATCTTGCCACGATAGGGTGGGTTGGACCAGGGCAAGATCTGCACTGTGTGGATTATACAATTCTAGGTGCCGTACACACAGTAAAAAATACAGTGTTAATTCAATTCTTAGAGAGTCAATTAAAAAAATTCTAAAGTATTATGTGGTCCTACAGTACTCTCTTAGCATTGAATGAACACTACATTATATTACTGTTTAGAAGAGCCCTGTCGTATCACAGAAGCAATGGAAGACCTCTGTTCTATAATCATGGCCTCAGTGCAAGACCTCTTTCTCATAGTCAATTAGGGGAGCGATGTAAGGTCGTTGTCCTACACGACTGCAATGAGAACTCTTATCTACAGTGTAATAGTGCATTGTGAGTAGAATGGAATCAGAATGAAAGAATGGAATGGCATCATGCTATAATTTTATCTGAGGTGTAATGAAGGTGTGTCAGGGTGGAATGTATTTATAGCAGTCCCCATATATTTCAGCAGTGGATTGCTTGTGTTAATACAGGCCCATGGTATATGTGATTGGCTCAGTTAAGTTTCTCAGATAATCGACTAGACAGTAAAAAATACAGTGTTAATTAAACACCAAAGCCTGATACGCTATGGATAGATATTACTTATGAACCACTGGTAATTCGCAATTACAACTGCACCTCTGTGTTATTTTGTGGGGCATTCGGATGGGATAAATACAAGTCTGTAATTTACCCCATTTACAGACTTTATGACCGTATTTGTCGTAATTTCACAACTTCCTACTTCGTCTTGTAGAGTTTTTTTTTGTTTTGTTATTTTTGACAGCAGCAATCGAAGACCTCTGTGCTATATTCCGTCATGGCTGAACCGGAAGACCTCTTTCTGAGGTTTGCAATGCAAGGCCACTATCCTACAGTTTATCATGGCCGCAATAAGAATCCCTATCTAGACTTCATCTGGAGCAGAAGAGAATAGCAACAGGCTTTACTTAATCTCAGGTGTAATGAAGGTGTGTTAGGCAGGTCAGATGTATTTATAGCAGTTCCCATATACATTGAACAGATGGTTGGTTGTGTAATATATGGCTATTTATGTTTTGATTGGTTCGAATTGTTTTATGTTTTAGACTACCACCTTTTTTGTTTTGCGTTATTAAGCCTTTTTGTCAAATCATTAGTAGGCCTACCTCCTAACTTATGCCCAATGGGCTATCTCTTCCTCTATCCCAATGTATTATTGTTATATTTATACACACTGTTACATGCTTGCATACCCCTAGTATGTACAGTTGGGAACCACCATCTAAGGTAATCGAATAGTTAGAATTTCCAGCGGCACATAGCACCATGTGCAAACACAATGGGGTTTGTGGGACCACAGTGAGGCCTTTAAATACTCACACAATCATTTCTGCCAAGTACAGTCTAGACAGGATGCAGTCTGGCCCAAAGCACAAAAAAAGCCCGAAACGAATGAATGAAACGGCATTTCATCCAAAAGGATTACACACACCAACCCCCAGATGAGACATTAATCCATCTAACAGCTCCACAAAATAATAAAGATATTACTGCAGATGATTTATTTCATGAGATGAGTGTTTATTTCATTTACGTAATCACGTTACATAAAAATGTGTCTTAGTGAAGTCTTAATGATCTTTCATCAGGCCCCTGTACTTCCTTGCTCTTGTTTCTCAGATCAATAGCAGCAGCAGCAGGAGCAGCCGTTTGTGTTTGTAGTCTTGGGATGATCACCATCTTTGCATCTTTTCAAATGTGTTTAATCAAGAAGCAGTGTGCACCCCCTGCATTTGAATTTAGGCTTAGAAAAGCCCCTAAGTTTGTTTGTTCACTTAAAAGTATTTGCATGCTCCCCCCCCCCCCCCCCCCTCTCCCCCCAGCATTTTGCATGCAAGAGAAAATTGTGATTGAGACAAACATCGCTTTGCATATCCGGGATATTTAATCTTCATCATTCTTCAAGTAAACAACTTCTGGATCAGCTTCCATGCCTGTGTGTTTGTTTGTGATTGGTCATGACTAAGTCTCAGCTGGACATTTTATTCTAAATGTTAAGTGGAAGATAAGTACTTCAGGAAGTGTGATGCGATGAAATAGTTAATCTGTCATACGCATGATATTCGTGACGTCATTACGTGAAGCTAAGACTTCTGGGAATTATTATTATATCCATGAAGATGCTAGGAGCATAAAGTTATGTCCGTGTTTTATCCTGAGTTTAATAAAAGACCTCAATGGTAAATACAGCCTGGCATTTTCATGACATGGTGTCAGAAGTGGCCCAGTGACTGCAGTGATCGACGCGAGGAGACAGTTTCGACTGAAGTAAACGACGACCGAGATGGCAAAGTTTCACGCACCGGAATCGTTTGACTTCACCCAGCCGTCCGCATGGCCGGTATGGAGACAACGCTTCTCTCGCTATAGAATTGCTATGAAACTCGACAAAGAGGACGGCGAAATTCAAGTAAACACTCTACTCTACGCGATGGGTAAGGAGGCTGAACCCATTTTCAGTACTTTTACTTTTCCGGATGAGATTGAGGATTACTATGGGGAAACAATGAAAAAGTTCGACGAACATTTTGTCCCTAAACGGAATGTTATCCACGAGCGGGCATGCTTTCACAGACGCTCACAGAGGCATGGTGAGAGCGTGGAGGCGTTCGTGAGACACTTGTATGAACTGGCGGAGTATTGCGACTTCGGTGCGACGAAAGACGAGCAGATACGGGATCGCATCGTCATTGGATTAGTGGACATGGAAGTATCACAAAAACTGCAGCTGGAGCCGGACTTGACTTTAGAAAAAGCTATCAACATGGCTCGACAGTCAGAGCTTATCAAGGCACAAAGCACCACCCGATCACCAGAGAGTGAAGTAAGTGCAATTACTCGCAAGCCAAAACAATTCAAAAATGCAGAGAGAAAACAAAGTAATGCTAAAGCTAAAAGTGGGCAACAAGGAAATGCATGCCAGCGATGTGGCAGAGTGCACGAGTTTGGAGCATGTCCAGCAAACGGCAAACAGTGCCGCAAATGCAGTAAAAAGGGACATTTTGAAGCTATGTGCAAAACGAAAGCAGTGCGTGCAGTGGCAGCTGCTAACAGTGACAGTGATGAGGGCAGCTCTTGGCTACTAGGAGCCATTACTGAGGACAACGATGTCGACGAGGACAAGTGGCTTGTAGATCTGCAAATTAAAGGGAAAGCCGTGCAATTTAGGATTGACACAGGCGCAGATATTACAGTGATTGCAGAGCACACATTCCTCAGCCTGCCCCAGCGCCCTGTGTTAAAGGACACAAAAGCTGTTTTCACTAGTCCCGGTGGGAAACTGGATTGCAAAGGCAAATTCTTAGCAGAGACTGAGAAACGTGGTGTGAAACACCAATTCTGGATTTATGTGATGAGGGGCCCATTCACCACCAACCTGCTGGGTAGGAGAATAGCTTCTGAAATGGGGCTGATTCGCAGAGTGGATGGAATTGAGAGCTATGAGGATGTTTTTGGAGATATTGGACTTTTGAATTGTGAGCCTGTGAAAATTGAGCTCCAGCCCGATGCCACTCCTTATAGTCTTGCCACGCCCCGTCGCATTCCCTTCCCGATCATGCCTCAGGTGGTTGAGGAGCTGAGGCGCATGCAGTCTTTGGGCATCATAGAGGAGGTGCACGAAGCCACAGACTGGTGCGCCCCCATGGTGCCAGTCATCAAAAAGAACAAAAAGCCCAGAATATGTGTGGACTTGAAAAAACTAAACAAAGCTGTGAAACGAGAGCGATTCATCCTGCCTACGCTAGAGGACATCGCACCAACGCTCTCAGGTGCCACAGTGTTCTCCACTGTCGACGCTTCTAGTGGATTTTGGCAAATACCGCTAGATGCCAACAGTAGGAGGCTCACGACATTCATCACGCCGGTGGGTCGGTTCTGTTTCCGGAGGCTGCCATTTGGCATAACCTCGGCCCCGGAGATTTTCCAGCAGAAAATGAGTGCCCTCCTGAGGGACCATGAAGGCGCCGTGGTCGTCATGGATGACGTCCTGATCTTCGGCAAGGACAGAGAGGATCACGACAAGAATCTTCGAAAGGTGCTGGAGACGATCAGAGCGTCTGGACTGAAGCTCAACCGCAGTAAGTGCCAGTTTGGAAAATCTGAGATCCAGTACTTTGGCCATGTGATAGGCAAAGATGGCATTAGGGCGGATGAGAGTAAAGTCAGAGCAATAACAGAGCTACCGCGCCCCACCAACACAACAGAGCTACGCCAGACCATCGGGATGGTCAACTACTTGGGAAAATTCCTCCCTGCCCTCTCATCTGTCATGCACCCCATCAACAGCCTGCTGAAAAAGGACGCCGCTTGGGTGTGGGGAGAGGCACAGGAGGAGGCGTTCAAGAAGGTAAAGCAAATGCTGACCTCCACTCCAGTACTGGCGTACTACGATGCATCCAGACCTACCGTAGTCAGTGCTGACGCCAGCAGCTACGGTCTGGGGGCTGCGTTGCTACAGGAGCAGGGAGATGGACTACGACCAGTGGCCTTCTGTTCCAGAACGTTGACGGAGACTGAGCGACGGTATTCTCAAATCGAGAAAGAGTGCCTCGCCAGCGTGTGGGCATGTGAGCGGTTCACCAGGTATCTGCAGGGAATGGAGAAATTCTGTTTACAGACAGATCACAAACCGCTCGTTCCTCTCATAAACTCATATGACCTCGACAAAGCACCTGTGAGATGTCAGCGGCTGCTGATGCGTCTCATGAAGTTCAACGCCGACGCAGTGCATGTCCCAGGGAAGCAACTTGTTGTGGCAGACACGCTGTCGCGCAACCCTCTGCCAGACAGAGACACGTCGGACACGGAAGAAAAGGTCAAAGCCTACGTACAAGCCGTGATCGAGTCAAGACCAATCACAGGAGACAGACTGGACGCGATTAGGTCAGCCACTGACCAGGACACTGATCTACAGACTGTCATCCGCTACACCAGGGCCGGCTGGCCAGGTCAGTTATCACGCATTCCACACACACTACACGAGTTCCATGCTGCTAGGGCACACTTGTCAGTAGCAGAAGGACTTCTCCTGTATAATGACAGGATTGTCATTCCTCGCTCTCTGCGAGCAGATGTACTGTCCCAGCTACACAAAGGCCATCAGGGGCTTACCAAGTGTCGCAGAAGGGCCAGCATGTCGGTGTGGTGGCCAGGGATAGGCCACGCCATCACCAAAATAGTGAGTACATGTAAATTCTGCCTTAAGAACAAGCCTACGCAGAGGCGTGAGCCGCTGATAACCACGCCCCTGCCCAGTGGTCCGTGGCAAAAGATTGCCGCTGATCTCTGTGAACAAGATGGTAAGCAGTACCTCATTGTTGTGGACTATTACTCGCGGGACATTGAAATAGCACAGCTGACTACCACTACCAGTCAGCAAGTGATAGCTCGCCTGAAAAGCATGTTTGTGAGGTGGGGTATACCCTTGGAGCTGGTTTCAGATAACGCTACCCAGTTCACTTCAGCTGAGTTCCAAGCATTCAGTGAGCAGTACAACTTCACACACACTAAGTCTAGTCCCCATTATCCACAAGCCAATGGAGCTGCCGAGCGGAGCGTTGCCACAGCAAAGCGCATAATGCGGCAGCCAGACCCTCACCTAGCCCTTATGAGCTACAGGGCTACACCAATCACCGCAACAGGCCAGAGTCCAGCTCAACTCGCCATCGGACGACAGATCAGGACAACTGTTCCAGTCCTGCTTGCACAGCTGGCCCCGAGTCCTGTTGACACCGACGCTGTGAGGAGCAAAGACCAACAAGCCAAAAGTGCCTACCGCTTCTTCTACAACAGACGGCACTCGGCTCGTCCCTTGCCTGTACTGGAGTCAGGTCAACGCGTCAACCTCAAGTTGGACGGCGAGAAAGGCTGGAAGACTCCAGCAAAAGTCATCGCGCAGGCACCTGAGCCCAGGTCCTACTACGTCCAAACAGACCAAGGGACATTTACCCGTCGGAACCGCCGACACATCCAGGAAGTGCCGGGGTCACCAGAAAAGGTCACTGCATCAGAGACTAGTGACCAAAGCCAGCCCAGTTCCAGTGACCCGGGCTCCCCTTCTCTTCCTGCGGTGGGGCCTGTCACTCCCGGTCCCACTGTGTCCCAAAGCCTACCACCAACCACACCCAAAAGACCTGGGAGAGTTACTAACCCTCCTGCCTGGTTAAAGGACTATGTGCCTAAATAGACCTGAAGGTGGTAAGGAAAAAGAAAGAAAAAAGAAATGTAACAGAAATGCAAAATGTTTGAATGTTGAATGTTTTATGTTGCAGATTCTTAACAGGTTGTGATAACTTACTGGAGTTAATGAGTTAAACAGTTTATTAATGAGTTCATTTGTTTAATGGTACATAAATGAAAGAAGTAAGAATAACAGTAACAGGAATTGAAGTAATAACCAGCCATTTATGTTATGCTTTATTACAGGTTTATTTTTGAAGTAAATATGCTGGGAATTTAAGTTGTAAACAAGTGACTGATTTAATGGTAATGATTTACTTTACTAAGGGGGGGAGATGTGATGCGATGAAATAGTTAATCTGTCATACGCATGATATTCGTGACGTCATTACGTGAAGCTAAGACTCCTGGGAGTTATTATTATATCCACGAAGATGCTAGGAGCATAAAGTTATGTCCGTGTTATCCTGAGTTTAATAAAAGACCTCAATGATAAATACAGCCTGGTATTTTCATGACAGGAAGATACAGAACTTTCTTTGAAATTCTCATC
>NC_085874.1:44400254-44420254 GCF_034702125.1 Engraulis encrasicolus | reverse complement strand
TAGATAATGTGTCAAGCCTGTGTTTAACAGTGAATCTGAGGAAGACCGGGAGGTCGAAACATCATTGCCATTGAATGAATTAATAAAAAGAAGAAAAAATAACTTAAAGAAGAAAAAAATCCAAAGGAGTGTGCGAACCTTTTTTCAGAAAATACGTAATCTTTTTGTTCAGCACCAGGGATTGTGCACAAGTAACTCTCTACAAGTGCATTTGTGCTCCCCCTCGCCATGTGATCTAGGTGTGGAGGACAGCACTCAATATCTGCCAAGCGGTCAGAAAAGTCACCTTTCCCCAAGTCTATTCCCAAAGATCAAAAGATGTGATCACAGATTAAGGCCACAGGGGACGGAAAAGTGGATAGACAATGCATGCCGAGACTTAATATGAGAACAATGTGATTATTTCCCTTCTGATCTGCTGTTGCAGGTCGGATGTGATGAGATTAATATCTGCAGCTGTGCCCCAGTGGATATGGGCATGCAGCAACTCTTGGAATCAGAAGATTGCTGGTTCGAATCCCTTATTTAGTAGGAATGATGTGGCTGGGAAGATAAATATATCTCTCCTACACCTTCATCCATGGCTGAAGTGCCTGTGATGTGAGCGAGGCATCTAACCTCACGTTGCTCCAGCATCTGTGCCCTGCTGTACCTAAATAGCTGGAAGTTAGTTCTCAATGAGCACATCAGCTAAATGCAGCGTGATGCAATGAATCGGGCAAATGCCCTATCACACTGTGCACTGTGCTGATGTTGCTAGCCAATGAGGAAATAATAGCTCCCCTATGGACTGGTATTCAGTGATCGTGGCCGTAACTACCATTGAGGACACAGAGGTCATGACCTCTGTATTTTTTTCAGCAATGTAAAATGTATGATGAAAATCGATATATGATCATCAATGATAAATTCAGTCTGTATACGCCACCCCAATTTATCCCCATGGCAGTGATTAATGAATACAAACTTAAGAGTTTGACTGAAGTGTTTGATACATTCTAAATGTGCAATATGCAGTGCAGTACACAGTCTTTGACCCCGGTATTTGAAAATGTCTGGTTACGACCCTGTCACTGATGTCTTGTTGGTTTTTGGGGGATGACACAATGGGACAACTGTGGGGGAGATTGTGACAATCCCTTGGCATCCACCACTGCCAATGCCCCACCTGACTGTTTTTGTTTCTCTTCCAAAGGCTGACCAACTCCAGCAATGCTCTGCAAGCGTTCCCTAAACAGGGTTGCCAGATGAGACTGATGAGACCAGCCTAAAAAAAAATGGAAGCACCAAATCCCGCCCAATTCTATTGATTCCTATGGCCAAATATTAGCCAAAAAAACCCGCCCGAAAGCCATTTTTACCCGCAGACGGCCATCCACCCAACCCGGCAACGCTGTCTCTAAATATTCAGAGAACCAATCCCCTTGGCCCCACCTGACTATTCTTGTTCCGCTTCCAAAGGCTGACCAACTCCAGCAATGCCCGGCAAGCGTTCTCTAAATATTCAGAGAACCAATCCCCTTGGACCCACCTGGCTATTCTTGTTCCGCTTCCAAAGGCTGACCAACTCCAGCAATGCTCGGCAAGTGTTCCCTAAACGTTCAGAGAGAACCCATCCCCTTGGCTCTGCCACACTGTTTCTGTTTCTCTTCCAAAAGGCTGGTCAACTCCAGCAACGCTTTGCGAGAATTCGCTAAGCGTTTTTCAGCTGCTGTCCCAGTGTGTGGCTGAGTCCACTACCAGGCCGCTCGATTGGAGGGTTTTATTTTTCTCGGTGAGGGGGGCTCCCTAAACGTTTTTCAGCTGTTGCCCAGTATGGGGACATACAAATGCATGTGCATGAACACACACACGCACACAGACACACACACACACACACACACAGGCACACATATGCGTGCGTGCACACACACACACACACACACACACACACACACACATGGAAAGACTGCAGAAAGGTCACAAACACACGCACGCACACACGCACGCACGCGCACACACACACACACACACACACACACACACACACACACACACACACACACACACACACACACACACACACACACACACACACACACACACACACAGTGTGTTGATGCCCAGTGTGACCCGTATGCTACTGCCAGGCTCCCATCTGCTTCTCTGGTCCGCAGTCAAACAGCTGTGCCAGCATCATGCACCACTTTCCCTCTCCCTTCCCTTCTGCGTATCCTTTCTGCTGTGTGTGTGTGTGTGTGTGTGTGTGTGTGTGTGTGTGTGTGTGTGTGTGTGTGTGTGTGTGTGTGTGTGTGTGTGTGTGTGTGTGTGTGTGTCTGTATGTGTGTGTGTGCGTGTGCGTGTGCGTGTGCGTGTGCGTGTGCGTGTGTGTGTGCGTGTGTGTGTGTGTGTGTGTTTGAGCTTTTGTCTGTTGGAAGAACCGCATCCATATATGTGTTGGGTGGATAAAAGAGACTTTGTCTACAGTATATCACTGAAAATATCTATTGCCTATTTCACTGAATTTGTCAGTAAGTGTGTGTGTATGTGTGTGTGTGTGTGTGTGTGTGTGTGTGTGTGTGTGTGTGTGTGTGCGTGCGCGCGCGTGCGTGTGCGAGCGCCACACGTGTTTGTGTAGATGTGTACCCCTATATAAATTGAGTTATGTGGGTACAGAATGAGCTGGAGACAGAGATGAGATGAGCAGGAGAGGGAGAAGGAGAAAAACACCAGGATGAAAAAAGCCGAGGTGATTCTGCAGCAGATAGCCAGACTCACTGCATCCATCTTCAGACAGAAACCTCCTCCAGTCCAGAGTGAAAAAAAAGAGAAAGGAAAAAATAATCTCTACCGTCTGCCTGAGATAGCAGGACATTGAGATGGGCCAGACCAGCCCAGAGGCGGCGGGGTAATTCTAGAAAAACAACAGCAACACAAGAGTGAACAGGAGAGGTAGAGAAATGAAAGAGAAGGAAAGAGAGAGAGAAATGAAATGAAGGAGGGAGAAATGAAAGAGAGGAGGGAGAGAAATAGGAGTGGACTGATCTCTCCCAAAGAAGAGCACTTGTAGTTTTGCGCAAGCTGGATTTAGCCCAAATCTATTTCTATTTTATTAGGGAAATTGCCTCCCTTTGCCTGACCCAATGAGACAATTCCACAGCCAGGGTTGCCAGATGTGACTAATGATTTCCAGCTGAAAAGATGCTCAAAATCCGCCTCGAAACACTAAAGCCTGCACAATTTTAACTACCTGTAATTATATTGACTTCTATGGCCTTAAATTTGCAGAAAAATCTGCCCAACTGCCCTTTTAACCCATTTTTTACCTGCAGACAGCCATCCTAAGCAGCCCAATTGGGTGGGAAACCACCCAATCTGGCAACGCTGTCCACAGCCCCATTGAGAAGAAGATAGGATGCTAATTAGTGGCGGAACAAACACACTCAGGGCCCCAGGGCAAGTCACTGATGGGGCCCCCTATACGGCCTACCAAGGTCAAAATAGGTCCCCCACCACCAATACAGCAGGGCCGTGGGCCCAAGGGCAAATGCCCTGCTTGCCCCTCCTATAGCCCCGCCCCTGATGCTAGAATCATCGTTGATTGAAGTACAGATAAGAAATAGAAACACAAATGAAAAAATAAAAAGAGAAGGCAATCTCCTGACATGATTGCTCTAAGGAGCCAAGCATCATTTTTTTTTAACGCATGCTCATCTCAGTCTTGTAAGTGCTTGTTATCTGTCTTGAATGGGCAGTCTTTTTTTTACTTGACGGTAGCTAAGCTAATCATGAGAACGCTTATGTAACGCTGAGAAAATCTGATGGAAATCTGTTGTGCAAAGTCGGGCCAGACCTGCGTAGAAAAATGGTCGTATGATGAAGATGAATCTAGATATGTTATTCCATTACATAATTATTCTAGTACAACATTGGTTGGTGGTCGTATATGGGGCCAATAACCCAGGTACTCCAGGCTTCTTAATATTCATGCAGTTTGAATAAGAACAGATAAAATGAACTTTAATGTTGCGTAAGGGTAAAACACAAGAACTAGTAATTTCCTTCATTACATATACAGTAGGAAGACACATGCAAGAGACATATGGCCAACAATAAATTGCAAGAGATTAACATTAAAGTAAAAGTATGAAATGTTTAAGTATCTAGAGAATATGATGTACAGAGAGTAGCATGCATGTTCTGTATTTTCTAGAGATGCACCGGATCCTGATTTTTAGGATCCTGCCGGATACCGGATCCACTGCTTAAGATCCTGCTGGATCCGGAACCGGATACCGGATCCTACGAAAGGGTTGAAACACATAGCCAACTCTCACACGTGGCGCAAAGTATTTTTAAGACTCATTGGCTTATTGCCACACTGCCTTCAACGGCACTTTTACTCCATGACTGACTGAAAAGCCTAGACACTTAGCGGTTTCTTTTGCCTTAAGATATGTAAAAGTTTTTATCTAAGGTAAAAGAAAAAAAACTTTTACATGTCTGAAGGCAAAAGAAACCCATAAGTGTTTAAGTTAAACAGTTAGACATAATGAACTTAATACATATGAAAAGCCTAGGCTACGTAAAAAGTAGAGATGCCCCAGATCCTAATTTTTAGGTAACTGTTGGATACCGGATCCACTGCTTTAAGATCTTGCCGGATCCGGATAGTCTGAAAAACCCTATTATCCTGCCGGATCCGGAACCGGATCTTGGATCCTGTACATCTCTAGTATTTTCATTCCCCGCTGCTGACGTGCCCTCATCACGGACCTGTAAGAGTGTAAGAGAGGTCGCGTCTTCTTTTTAAACTTGAAAAGACATGCTCTTGTGACTCCCGCTGTGTCTTAATGTCTCCAGCTGACATGCCCTGATGTAATTACCATCAACGTGACACTTTGCGGATTAGTGCTCAGACACGCAGAGACAGACAGAGAGACAGACACACACACGCACGCACGCACGCACGCACGCACGCACGCATGCACACACGCACGCACACAAACACACACACACGCACACACACGCACACACACTCATGCACACACATACGTAAATACAGAGATACAAAGTCGCACACAAAGCCACAGACCCACAAAAATTCAGTTTCACACATACAAAAGGACTGACTCAGCCACACACACATACAAACAGAAGCGTGCACACACACACACACACACACACACACACACACACACACACACACACACACACACACACACACACACACACACACACACACACACACACTGGGGCTAAACGGGATGGACAAACGGGTCAGTTGTCCCGGGCCAGGAGGAAGGGGGCCACAGAATTGGGTCCCCATGACATCGTATGAATTGAGATTTTTTTTCCTGGGCCTGGCAAAAGCTGCCATCGGCCCTGCACACACACCCACACACACACACACACACACACACACACACACACACACACACACACACACACACACACACACACACACACACACACACACAGTGCTGATGGGAGCAACACGAGTTGCGTCTTGCATCTCAGGGATGCAAACACTCCTGTTTTTTCCCCTCCCTGTCTGAACCGGCGGCATCAGCCTCTCCTGTGAGCCTCATTATCGCCCTATCAAGACAGCCGAACATCACAAATCTCCTCGATTTCCCCACCGTCACCTCTCGCGCCCCCATTTTCTGTCAGAACATATGGAGATCAGCCATGGTAATAACAGCTATGGTGCGTGTTTTTTGCCGCCTCCGAATCACTATAAGCACGAGCATCGGTCACAACAACATACGTAGGCTACACCCACAAACAAGGCCGCTGACTGCTTTGATCAAGCCTGGGACAAAATCATCTGTAAGGGGGCCCCTCTCCCAGTACATATTATGTAACGGCGACCCCAATTCTGGGCGACACTTTTTCCCAGGGCCCAGGACAACTTGCCCGTTTGCCTCCCTCCCCTGTCGCCACAACAACAACAACAATGGCCCCCAGACCGGCGACAGGACCTATAATGTCGAACGAACGAGCTAGCAATCGGGTCGCACCGTATGGCATATGTTTTTGTCGACACGCAGGCTTATATAAAGTCTAGCCCGTGTGTCACTGGGCCCCGCGCAGCTCGCGCTTTATGACCCGGGCCCCGTCGGAAGGTGTCACTTCCTCGTCTGGTGAAAGAGGTGATATTGTTTCAGGATGTGGAGGAACGTGCTCCCTCCCGACGGCACCTCTGGAAGTATATAAATAGATCTCGGTGCAGGGAGGCTGGGAGCAGTGTTGCCAGATTGGGCGGTTACCCGTCCAATTGGGCTGCTTGGGGGATAGCCATCTAAGGGTAAAAACGGGAACAATTGGCCATTTGCTGTTTTTTCTGCAGTTTTATGCCCATAGAAATCAATGCAATTTGTTGAAATGGGCGTAATTTGCCGCATTTTGGCGGTTTTTGAGAACCTTTTGGGCGGGATTTGATCACACACATCTGGCAACACTGGCTGGGAGGGAGGGAGGGACGCAGCAGCAGCCCTTATGCGGACAGATGGTATGTGGTTCAGCAAAGTGCATGTTGTTTTTTGCCCCCCCTCTATTGCTGTAGTTTTTCCTTCTCTCACCTCCCCTGTCGAGAGGATAATGGTGGAGTGTGTCTTCTGTGTTCCTTTGTGGCCCTGTCTCTCGTGTCTCAATCTGTTTTTGATAGGGTTTTTTGTATGTGTGTGTGTATGTGTGTTAAAATAAGGCCTATTGAAACCCATCACCACAGCTGTGTCGTGATTGTTTTGTTGTTTCTTCCTTTCTTTGATATAGACAACTAAAATACACACATTTATACATAGCTGCATCTGCATTCAAATTTCGGTCCTTTCTGTCTACCGTTTGGGCGTTTGGATTTAGAATCTCTCATTTCAGTCTCTTACCTCACACTAGCCTGATTATTATCGACTTTCATATCTCTTCGAGACTTGGTCTGACCAAGAGCATAGCAATTAACATGTCCTAAACGGCAAGGTCGACCTGCCTCCCTTGGTTTGCTAATGGTTGTATGCTTCCCGACAAAGTGGAAGGAGTTCCTGATTTTTCGGGAGCTCAGAAACGATATTGTATTGCTCTTGGCCTGACTAAAAGAAACGCTGCCTGACGGTCTGGCTTACTGCACACCTTGTGTTGAAGGGGTTTTCACTTCACAGGAGCTTACTGTAATAATTACGGGATACTGATCACCAATATAGCACATCATTAGTCATGATTACTTTAGTTATCTGTCTTGTCTTTGGGCATAAATGAATTAGCATAAATGAACACCCCTGATTGCTCTCTCTCTCGCTCTCTCGCTCTCTCTCTCTCTCTCTCTCTCTCTCTCTCTCTCTCTCTCTCTCTCTCTCTCTCTCTCTCTCTCTCTCTCTCTCTCTCTCTCCTTGTCTCTCTGCATCATTCTCTCTTTCCCACACTCAGTTCCCTTCTCTGTCTTTCCATTTGAAATGTAATCTCGTTAGCTCAGTGAAGGCTAGAAATGCACAAAGCTAAAATGTTGACACATTCATGTGTAATTCCATGCCATGCCAGTCACTAATCCCCTTGTTGCTAATTCAGGAATTCTCGCAAAATGAAGCTTTGTCTGTGAAAAATGTAGTGTGTATTAAACACTTAGAGAGTTGATTTAGCTCCTCTAGAGTGGTCCCAGGGAATGCTCTAAGGCAGTGGTTCTCAAACTTTTTGTGTGAAGTACCACCTGAGAAAATATTGACCTCTCCGAGTACCACCTTGACAACCAACATTAGAATATCGCAGTAAAGGCCTTCCATATTCACTTTTGCCTGTCAATAAGAGGAGAGGTTCATAATGGCCTCAACAGCTACGGTCATATTCAGTGCAAGTGCAATACAATTCAACTGCAACAACTTGATCAGCCTTCAAATCAATGCATAAAATTAATTATTCCCTCCAAGTACCACCAGAAATGTCTCAAGTACCACCAGTGGTACGTGTACCACAGTTTGAGCACCACTGCTCTGTGGGTTGAATTAACACTGTGTTGTTTTGCAGTGCATTTATGAATCTGTAGGATGGTTAGTCGTTAGAGCGCTGAACAGCAATAAGAACGCAATGACAGAAATGATGTTGGCAAGATTGATTTTTAACATGAAAATATCATATATTTCTTGCTTCTTGCTTGATACTGTATGCATGTTGCAATATTCATGTCAAGGTGTTTTTCTCGCTTTAGTTACACAGATAACAAGCCTTGCCAATACAGTTTCTAATCCTGTATCATGAATAAACCATGTAGTAGATACGTATCACAAACAACTTCGATTAATCAATCACATATTGAGATCCTGATAGAATGCAGGTCAATATTCAATGATCAGCCAGTTGGACCACAGAAATAGGCATACAAATCAATACTGAATGATATTGCATAACGTATTGTGATCTTTTTAGCCATATCAAATATTTTCTATAGGTTCTAACCTAACCGGCCCACCGTCTCTGGCCAGCCATATGTACCAGAGATTCTTTAAGTAGCCTATATAGAGATATGCCAACATAATAGGTTTCTATGGGCACCTAACGTGACCAGGTTCCGGTCTGCCTAAAGGGGTGTGTCATAATGCTCCTAGCATTGAATAGAACAGTCCTTAGGTCTGCCTAGGTCTGCCTAAAGGGGGATTTCCCCCCCAATAATAGAACCCGGAAACAATGGGCCAATGGAACCTCTCTCTCTCTCTCTACTCTCTCTGATATGTACTGCAACACACATGAAAGCAGGTGGACAATCAGGCAGACAGCCAGGCAGACAGAAAGACACTAGCAATTGAGAGGGAGAGAGTGAGATTGTTGAGAGAGAGAGTAAAGAGAGAGAGTACTATTCAACAACAGCTCTCCATTTGACATGTCCGGCCCACTGGCTCTGAATGCCCTCTACAAGGAGAAAAAAAATAACTACGAAAACACACACATGCATACACGCACACACACATACACACATTGACACACACACACGCACACAAATGCACACACGCACATATGCACACACGCATACACACACACATTGACACACAGACACATATACACATTGATACACAGACACACACACATACACACATTGACACACATACACACACACACATGAACAAATAAAATAACTCCAAAAACACGCACATGCACGCACGCACACACACACGCACACACACACCTTGACACACACTGACACACACACACACATGTACACATGCACCACGGAGAGCTGTCTGTCATTTGTATGCGCGCCGTACAGCCTCTCGGCTCTGGTCCACAGGCAGTGTGCAAATGGAGCGACAAGTCCCAGTTTGATGCAGGGGGATGGCTTTCTCCTTCCCTCCCTCCCTCCTTCCCTACACCTTGCCTTGCCTTGACTGGCCTCCTTAGTTCCCAAAATGGGGGTCGGAACCCCTATGGGGGTTGCAGAGGTACTGAAGGGGGGTTGGGGACACGCGAAAAACGGGAAATCCACAGATTAACAGCTAACATAACACAGCTAACATATTATGTATTTGCTGTGGATTTCTAGTCATATTAGCTTCAGACAAACTATTAATGGAAAATCTAGCAATATTAATGGACAAAAAATCACTTGGGCATGCAGGCGTGCGCAAAAATATTCTTGAAGTGATACTGTCCCATTTTTGGAAATAAGCTTATTTTACACCTCCCCTTGACTTAAATAATAGGCTTTTTATGAGACCAGTTAGCCACTGGTCTCATAGAACTCAATGCTAACTGCTAGCATGGAGGTGCACTGCCATACTCAGAGAAAGGTTGACAGTACAGATGAAGAGTACAACCCTATTATTTAACTCAGCTTATTTCTAGTTTATTTCTTTATATTTTAACTTAAGCTTATTTCCAAAAATGGGACAGTATCACTTTAAGTTCAAAAGGGGGTCCCTGCTCAAAAGGTTTGGGAACCTCCACCTTGCCTTGCCTGCCTGCCTTGCCTGCCTTGCCTTTCCTTGCCTTTCCTGCCTGAGCAAGCCAGCCACTGGTGCAGCAGCCAAGCTCCCCAAGGAGCGTAGCGTGCCCTGCTGTCGACGAGGCTGTCTGTGTATACAATATGTAGTGTAGTGTGTGTGTGTGTGTGTGTGTGTGTGTGTGTGTGTGTGTGTGTGTGTGTGTGTGTGTGTGTGTGTGTGTGTGTGTGTGTGTACAGTGTGTGTGAGTGTGTGTGTGTGTGTGTGTGTGTGTGTGTGTGTGTGTGTGTGTGTGCGCGTGTTTGTGTGTGTGTACAGTGTGTGTGTGCAGTGTGTGCGTGTTTGTGTGTGTGAGCGCGCGTGTGTGTGTGTGTGTGTGTGTGTGTGTGTGTACGCGCGCGTGTGTGCGTGTGTGCGTGCGCGCGCGTGTGTGTGTGTGTGGAGGGGTTGGGGGTGTGAGAGGTACATCTGCCTGACTGACACACCACTCCACACAATGCAACCCCCCCATCCCCCCACTCCACTGTCTATCGCCCCAGGGCATCTCTCCCTTGCCGCGGGCTATCTGCATCCTGATCCCCCCACAAATGACCCCATAAACAGCATTAAAGCTGCACTGTGTAAGATTTCTAGTAGTTGTTTATTTCCAGAATTCATGCTGCCCATTCACAAATGTTACGTTTTTCCACGAAATCTTACCACCACCATCAAATTCTAAATATTCATTATGACTGGGGAAAAAATGGCACTTTCATACATGAAAATGCTGGAGTGATAAATGCTGTCGCAGTGCATATTGTGTTGTGATATTTCTTATTTCTCTCTGTTTTAACCTCTGCCTCTCTCTCTCTCTGTCTCTCTCTGTCTCTCTCTCTCTCTCTCTCTCTCTCTCTCTCTCTCTCTCTCTCTCTCTCTCTCTCTCTCTCTCTCTATCAGTTGATATGCCTTTTTATATATGTCTGAGGAGTGTTTTGTAATAGTGAATGGTGATAATAATCATTCATTCTCTTCCTCTTCCTCTTCCTCTTCCTCTTCCTCTTCCTCTCTCTCCCTCTCTGTATCTCTCTCTCCCTCTCTCCGTCTCTCTCCACCTGTCTCTCCCTTTCTTGTCTCTCCACATTAGGTATCCGCTGATGCTGATAGAGAGAGCTTGCCCATGGACAGCCTCAGCCCAGGTTTGATGAGCTCCCCATCCTCCATCTCCTCCCCGACCGGCCAAGTGCACTCCTCCTCTTCCTCCTCCTCCTCCCCCGCCTCCTCCTCCTCCAACTACGCCAGCAGCACCGCGGCCTCCTTCTTCCTCAGGTAGGCTTGGCTCCTGAGCCTCCTGTCCTCCTCTGAACCTCCATTGCACATACAAACACCCATACGAACAGTGGTGTAGTGGGGATTTTTAAAGTGGGGGTACGTGGGGGTAGGCAACCTTTCTTTAGGCAACTTATGTCAAAACCCTCATACTGTCCTACTGACGTACTGTCATTCTTCTCCCTTTCCATCTGTTTGGTCCATATTGCCAGGTGATCATTCATTTTTGTATTCAAACTTGGGCAGAAGGTTTTTTTAAAATCTCACCTCAGGAGAAGTGGGTGGACTGCGTACTCCTGCGTACCGCGCCCACTACACCCATGCATACGAACCACTCCTTCAAACATTGGCTGCATTGGAGTCCATTCTTTCAATTCACTTTATGCTGCAAATGGATCCTTTGCAGATAGATAATCCTGAGCCTCTTGACCTCCACTGCACATAGTACTGTACACCCATACACGCGGCTCCTTTCAACATTGGTATGAGTCATGAGTCACCAGTTCATGGTTTGAGCTTTCAATACATTCTCTGCCGCAAATTGGTTGCCTGCATGTATAACTATTAGCCCTCTCTCTGAGCTTTCAACTGCACATAATACTGTACATCCATCCATACAAACAGCTACTTCAGACATTGTTTCCTGAGTCCATGGTTTGAACTGTCTTTCAACACACTCTCCCATACAAACGTGTTCTCTGCAGGTAGAATTCCTGGTTCTTACTAGTAACTAGAGATGCACCGGATCCTGATTTTTAGGATCCTGCCGGCTACCGGATCCACTGCTTAAGATCCTGCCGGATCCAGAACCGGATACCGAATCCTACGAAAGGGTTGAAACACATAGCCAACTCGCACACGTGGGGCCCTTTTTATTATGTTGGCGCAAACTATTTTTAAGACTCATTGGCTTACTGCCACACTGCCTTCAACGGCCGCTTCCAAAGGGCTTTCACTCCATGCAGCGATTGGGGTTGTGAAAGACTGACTGAAAAGCCTAGGCTATGTAAAAAGTAGAGATGCCCCAGATCCTGATTTTTAGGTAACTGCCGGATACCGGATCCACTGCTTAAGATCCTGCCGGATCCTGATAGTCTGAAAAACCCTATTATCCTGCCGGATCCGGAACCGGATCTTGGATCCTGTACATCTCTACTAGTAACATCTACTGCACACACACCCTTACATGCTCTGTCTTTGTCTGGAATATTTGGCTCTTACTTTGAACTTCGACTGAACACACTTTTCAAACTGCTTCTTTGGAGGTTGAATTCTGGGCCCTTAACTGTGAACATCCACAGCATACACATGTACGTAGTCCCTTACCAAAATCTCCACACTACCAACACCACTACTCTTGCAGGTTTCCCTCTGTGTGAACTTGCTCTTGCATCTCCCACCACCACCACCATCACCAGAGGCGATTCTAGGGCAAGTTTGGGGCCCCAAGAGAAAATTCAAAAGAGTCTGCATCAAATCGCCACTACTGTAGTTTAAAATCTAAGATGTTATTCACCATCTATAGGCTTGGGGGCCCCAATCGGCGGCCTAGCCTTGCCTGGTGACAGGATGTGCCTCTGATCATCACCAGAGGCGATTCTAGGATCAGATGGGGCCCCAAGCAAAAATGCAAAAGAATGAACATTTGAACCAAAATCGCCACTACTGTGGCAACATGTGGGCTGTTATTCACTATCTAGGGGCTTGGGGGCCCCAATCGTCTGCCTAGCCTAGCCTAGCCTGGTGACAAGATGCGCCTCTGATCATCAACCCTCAAAACTACCCGCTCTTGCAGTTTGGCTCCAGTGTGAAGTTGGTCTACTACGCCCACACTCCCACCACCACCATCATCACCCTCGAAACCACCCACTCTTGCAGTTTGTCTCCTGTGTGAACTCTCACTACACCCATATCCTACGGAACACCCCTATTTGCAATAATGGGGACATGTGTCCTACTGCTGTTTCTATTTTTGTCTGGGAATGTCACTGCTCCTCTTCCTCACATAGCCCAGCACCTCTCTCTCTCTCTCTCTCTCTCTCTCTCTCTCTCTCTCTCTCTCTCTCTCGCTCTCCCGCTCTCTCTCTCTCTCTCTCTCTCTCTCTCTCTCTCTCTCTCCCTCTCTCTCTCTCTCTTTCTCTCTCTCTTGCTCTCTTGCTCTCCTGCTCTCTCTCTCTCCCCCACTCTCTCTCTCTCTCTCTCTCTTTCTCTCTCTCTCTCTCCCCCACTCTCTCTCTCTCTCTCTCTTTCTCTCTTTCTCTCTCTCTCTCTTTCTCTCTCTCTTTCTCTCTCCCGCTCTCTCTCTCTCTCTCTCTCTCTCACTCTCTCTCTCTCTCTCTCTCTCTCTCTCTCTCTCTCTCTCTCTCTCTCTCTCTCTCTCTCTCTCTGTCTCTCTCTCTCTCTCGCTCTCCCGCTCTCTCTCTCTCTCTCTCTCTCTCTCTCTCTGTGCTCCCTTGCACTCCCAAGACTTCCAGAAGCCTTCTGTTGCCCCCCGGCAAAAAGCAGTCGCCCTGCCTCCCCTTGCTGCCACACCGGGCTCTGTCACAGTCTTGGGGGGGGGGGGGGTGGTGGCAGTGGGGACCTCTGCTGCTGATGGCTGCCCGGACTAACGTGGCGAAATGTCATCAATGATTGCTGCACTTCGCCGTCCCCGGGAAGGGTGTGAAAATCTGAAATGGCATGAAGCTCCAGAGAGCCACACACACACACACACACACACACACACACACACACACACACACACACACACACACACACACACACACACACACACACACACACACACACACACACACACACACACACACACACACACATACACACACACACACACACACACGTCTACACACGTCTACACACACGTCTACACACACACACACACACACACGTCTACACACACACACACACACACACACACACACACACACACACACACACACACACACACACACACACACACACACACACACACACACACACACACACACACACACACACACACACAAACACACACACACACACACACACTGCTCGGAAAAGCAAGACAGAGAGACAGACCACTCGCCAGTTGGCTTGCTCTTGCTCGTCTGGATGCTGAGCGAATGAGAAGGAAGATGGCCCCGAGGGATTCCTGAGCCAATTGCTCCCCTGTCATATGGAGTGTTGATACCAGACAAGATACCTGTGAGGCACAAGATCTCACAGGCTTCAGCTCACTGCTTGGGCTTTGCACAGTACCGTTAGTGCAGTCCCTCGATTCCCCCCCCCTTGAAACAAGACTATGTGGGGTTGGCGATAAGGTGGAAGGAGTAAGCATCTTTGAAAGGTTATCTTAGTAGACAAGGGGTGTGTGAAACAGTGAAACAGGGCTTTGCACAGTAGTGCGGTCCCTCAATTCTGAAACAATACCACGTTTGGTTGGCGATGAGGTGCAAGGAGGGAGGCTAGCATCTAGCTGCTAGTTAGCTTTTAGCACCTTGAACGTTTATCATGGTAGACAAGAGCTGTATGCTGGAAACATTTTGACTTCGTTACCCACCCGGTTATGTGTGACTCAAATAATACCCAAGTGTTACAACTAACCAGTGGTAGAGCGCTTTTTTACTAGGTTAATCGGTTAAGACATGGCTCCCGCTATAAATTTGTTGTTACTAGAATGGTAATGACCAAGGCGTAATGTATTACTGTGTGAGGTTGTAGTAGTGTAGTAGCCTACTGGTCTGGTAGTAAAGTCATTTCAATGACTATTACAATGTTTCACTGGCTACTAAGTTCGTTAAGGTTAAACCCTTTTAGTGGGAGGTTTAATATTTACCTTGAGGTGACTCCTGTCGGTAGGATGCTAAAACACTCTCTCGATTTCCCTTACTCGAAACAAGACAACACAGGTATGGCGACATGTGGCAAGTACTGTGGTAAGAAAAGTGTCATCCTGTGTGGGTGGACTACAACATGAGAAGAACAGCTCTTTGTTCCTGAAGCTGAGACACATTTTTTTTGTTTCTGAGGCTGATGCAAGCTTTCTTTTCTCTGCAAATTATTTCAGTGGAAATGTTGATCAGCACCCCCTTCCTTCCTCTTTTAACCCTCTGAGGTCCGAGTGCCCTTCAGAGGGCAATGTGTCTCCAAAAACAAATCTGTAACTCTGTGAGTTTTTGTCATTGAAACATATAAGTCACACCATTAGAAACCTCAGACCTTCCATGTCCCGAATATATATATATTAAATGAAAATACTTGAAAATGTTAGGGTGGTGCAAGCAGCCTAAAAGCCTCTGAAAAGCCTTAGACCTCAGAGGGTTAAAGAGCGGGGGCCTCATTAGGGTGCATTACTCTGCCATGTGGAGGCGAGTTTGTTGGACGATTCTCTTTTATGTTGTTCCCCCTCACCTCGGCTGAGCTCATACTGAATAACAGGAGCTCCAAGAAGAAGAAGAAGAAGAAGAAGAAGGGGGGTAAAGTGATTATGGGAATAAAGATAAGATGAGATGAGATGAGTTTGCCCTCAGGACTTGTGTTCCCCGACATCGTTTAAAAGAGAGATTATTATTGTTTTAGAAAGCATCTTTTTTCCGACCAAAAAAACCAAAACAAAAAGCGAGCAAGCAGACCCACGGTATACTAAGCCCAGCAATCTTTAACGTCAGCCTTTGGGTGCTGGCCAGCAAGTCCGGCAAGTATGGGGGTCAGTTGTCCTGTGCCCATGGAGAGGGGCTGCCCAGAATTGGGTTCTCATTACATTGTAATACATGTATTGAGAGTGGGGGGCCCTTTCAGATGTTTTTGTCCCAGGCCCGGCAAATACTATTGGCGTCCCTGCCTGCCAGTTTGATGGAAATCAGCCGAGCCCTTGCCCTATTCTGTTGCACCGATCTAATGCAGTGCACTGACCTATTCTTTGATAGGATCACATTTACACCGAGATTGGAAGAGGAGGAAAATAGCAAAGGGGATGCAGCAGACGAGAGAACGAGAAAGCACACTAAGGGACAGGGAGTGAAGAGAGGCAAAGAAAAGAAAAGAAAAGAAAAGAAAAGGAAAGGAAAGAAAAGAGCAACAGAGACGTCCAGTGGGAGAGCTATGTCACCTACGTAGACTGTGACTCCTGCATCATTTTCCTAAGGACAGTTTGTCTTTTTGAAGCACAAATCGAAACAATGAACTGAATAAATGAGTGTAGAGACAAACCGAAGCAAAGAGAAGAAGCAAAAGAGAAGAAACGTGTGCTGTAAGACCTGACCCGTACAGTGCTTGAATCATTTTCCTAAGAGGATTTGCACTTTAAAAAAAAATTGATAAATAGCTAAAAAAGAACGAGACCACACCATTGCCACTGTATTAACCGTAAAACACAACGCGTACCGGACACACAGACCTTAAAGTCAACTCGCAACAAATGCAGTGTTAATTCAACACTTAGAGAGTACTTTGGGACCAAATCCACTCCAGATGGTGCTAAACGGACTCTCTGAGTGTTAAATTAACACGGCATTGTTTTTTAACTGTGTATACATGGACCTTAAAGTCAACTCGCACTCCTTCTAATCCTTTCCGACGGCGCCATGGATTGGACGCCACAAATAATCTAGTTCCCCCCCTAACCTAATTAAATACGCCCCTTATTATTGTCCGGCGGCGGCGGGCGCCAGAGCGGACCACCTCGCGTCACATAATTGGACGCCACCATGCCGCGGTCCACACAATTTACAATGTCCTGAATAATTTACTCGCTCATGGGACTGACATGAATGTGAATGTATTGACTTTTCGAGGTGTGTGTGTGTGGGTGTTCATGTGTGTGTTCATGTGTGTGTGTGTGTGTGTGTGTGTGTGTGTGTGTGTGTGTGTGTGTGTGTGTGTGTGTGTGTGTGTGTGTGTGTGTGTGTGTGTGTGTGTGTGTGTGTGTGTGGGTGTTCTTGTGTGTGTGTGTGTGTGTAGGAGAGTCTGTCTGTGCGTGTGGAAAATGAGAGATTCTCAGTTGTGCGCTCTGATTACTCTGTGACTGTGCATATCATTAGGGTATAGACTGGAGGCACCCCGCGGATCAGAGAGAGAGAGAGAGAGAGAGAGAGAGAGAGAGAGAGAGAGAGAGAGAGAGAGAGAAATGGAATTGGACCATGTGTTTCTCTTCGGCGTCCGACGCGGCAGGCCACTGTACGAAATGGCCATCTTTTTTCCCCGAGACTTCACTTTGCCGCGGCGCAATCATCAGACCAATTACCGCCCTGCAAACAGGAGTCACATGCGTCAGATTACTTCTCCCTCAACCCCACTGTGGTGTTGCTTCTGCTTCTGTCGGCTGCTGCTTCTTCTTCCAGGAACTGTGCAAAAATCGACACGAGTCACGAGACAGTAGATGCTCATTCTCTGTGCATTTACTCAGCCAACCCCCCCCAACCCCCCCCCCCCCTCGCATTCAGCTCCCTCATGCTATCCTACCGTCGTCGCGTGCCTTGTTGAATGCCGAGGAGATCATCCGATTTCCGCGTGTCACGTTTCGCGGAGCGCAGCTTTATCCGTAGGTACCGGTGAAACGGGTGGGCTGCTGCTGGCAGCAGGCAAGGTGAGGGCCGAGCTGTGCTGCGCTGCGCTGTGTTGTTTTATAGTGCTTTGTCAGCACTTCAAATGGATATGGATGCGCGCGTTCGTTCACTCAATAAGCCTTTGAAGCAAAGCATTGCCATTATGCAAATGAAACAAAAGCCCCCCCTCTCCCCTCACCCAACTGACAAATGGAGATTGCTGCGAATTGAACATGGCTCAACTAGAACGAGCGAACACGCCGGCAGGCAGGCTAAATTATGTGGTTTTAAATTCATGAGCAGCTTGTGTGTCTGGTGTATTTAAAATGTGTGGAATTAAAAAAAAAACACTAGACTACTAACAAATGGAGAAAAAAACAACACATCTCTCTGCCCTTAGTTTGGCCTTGAATAGTAACTGACCATAACACCTTGGACAGAATCTCATGGGCAAGTTGCCATGGCAGCATAATGGTAACACAGTGTGGTATGGAGAGAATGAGGCGGAGGGAGAAAGAGGAGGGAGGGGAATGCAAAAGGAAAGTAGTGAAAGTGAGAGTGATGGATGAGAGAGAGAGAGAGAGAGAGAGAGAGAGAGAGAGAGAGAGAGAGAGAGAGAGAGAAAGAAAGAGAGACAGAGGAGGCTTAGATAGAAGAGAGAGAGCGAGAGAGAGAGAGAGAGCGAGAGAGAAAGAGAGAGAGAGAGAGAGAGAGAGAGAGAGAGAGAGAGAGAGAGAGAGAGAGAGAGAGAAGGAGAGAAGGAGAGAGAGAGCGAGAGAGAAAGAGAGAGAGAGAGAGAGAGAGAGAGAGAGAGAGAGAGAGAGATAGAGAAAGAGGAGGCCTAGATAGAGAAAATAAGAGATGGAGAGAGAACTTGAACAGAAGGAGCTCACACTGGAGACCTGATTTGGACTCCATCGTGGCTGAGCCTTCGCTTTGGTTGGAGCTACTGGTGTAAACCAAACAAAGGCAGCCTCTCCTCCGGCTACAACTCTGGCAGATCTCATGAAGCATTTATGACATGTGAGATGTGTGAGACCAGAGCGGAGCAGTGGAATACAACCTCCCCTATTTCTCTCCTTTCTGCTGTGTGTGTTCAAGGGCAATATCTTCCCCATCTTTCCCAATTCACCCTACCTTCCAGATAGCAGGATCGAAGCCGAAGGAAATGAATCCTTTTTTTGTGCTATTTCATTTACTTTCTCTGCACTGCGCCACACAAAATAAAATTCCATAACAGTGCTTCCCACAGTGAGTCTAACATGGAAGCCATCTACATAAAAACCTTTATGGGATTTCTTGCAACACGAAAGTGCAAGATGTGAAAAATATGGTAGTACAGATGGGAAACAGTCCCTCCATTACCCTGTCAGTGTGAGTTTTCCATGTACTGCAATCTCTTTCGCTCTCCCCCTTCTCGCTGCTCCCTTAGCCCCTCCAATATTGTTTGTTCCACAGTAACAAATGCAGTGTTCATTCAGCACTCTGAGAGTTGATTTAACATCAGAGCATTTGTAGCACAGGGCAGTCATGGGTGAGCGGTTAGGGCGTCAGACTTGCATCCCAGAGGTTGCCGGTTCGACTCCCGACCCGCCAGGTTGGTGGGGGGAGTAATCAACCAGTGCTCTCCCCCCATCCTCCTCCATGACTGAGGTACCCTGAGCATGGTACCGTCCCACCGCACTGCTCCCCATGGGGCGCCACTGAGGGCTGACCCCTTGCACGGGTGAGGCATAAATGCAATTTCGTTGTGTGCCGTGTGCATTGTTAACTTGTGTGCTGTGGAGTGCTGTGTCACAATGACAATGGGAGTTGGAGTTTCCCAATGGGCTTTCGCTTTCATTTGGACTGAGCGTATCCTCTACAGTAAGTCAGTGTTTCTTAACTGATGGGTCGGGACCCAAAAGTGGGTCGCACAGGGGTCCTGAGTGGGTCGGGGAGCTGTGGTCTGAAATATATATGAATTCACCATTCCATTGACAGTCACAAGATGGCATTGACTGTGATGTCAAAGACAGAATGAAACATAATCTCTGCTAGTAGTAGGCAGAGGTTTTGTATCAGCATACAAATGCGGATGCATATCATGAAATAGCCTACAAAGTACATGGATAGATTTTTGAATTTGTGAATTTGAAGATTCAGACGGCACAGCAAAATATTGGGTCACAACATAACTAATGGTCGTTGCAAATTGGGGGTCCCAAGACTATTCCAATGAAGAACCACTGCTCAAAATGATGAATCAACACTGCCTTTCTTACTGTGTGCCTGT
>NC_085874.1:44390254-44395254 GCF_034702125.1 Engraulis encrasicolus | reverse complement strand
AATAGTCCATGGTCTGGCAAATAGCCGTCTTCCTCTCCTGCCTCCAGTGTGTGTGTGTGTGCGTGTGTGTGCGTGCGTGTGTGCCTGTCGCCTTTGAGAGTTCCATTGGCGCACGAGCATGAAGACCCATAGTTGCGCATGGAAATGTTCCGTTTTATTTTTTCATCATTTTGTTTCAACATCATGTCATGCAGACAATATATCAAAAGTCGCGGTTAGGGCCTCGCGTGGTGACTGATACAGTGCCCCCAGACCTTCCTACCACCACAGTTTGCACACACCCCCCCCCCGTTTTTTTTTTTTTTTTTTTTAAAGCTTCCCCAAGAGTCTTGCTGTAGCGCCGCCTATGGAGACAGAGACAGACAGAGCAAAAATTGAGTGAGTGACAATAGAGTGTGTGAGAGAGAATAGAAAGGTAGAGCAAGCAAGCAGGAATCAAGCAGTCATAAGAGAATGGTAGATGTAGTCAGGCTTCAGTATAGGGGAGACTTTAAAGGACTTAGGTGGCATGAACGGAGCCGGCTGCTGCAGGTGTATTTGAATTTATTTATAAGGAGGAACATACAGCCGCAACTCGTGCAGTGTCTCTGTCAGAACACTTGGCTCAGGCACATGTTACAGCCTCGGCGGCAGAAGGCTAATGCATTTTTAAATAAAACCACTCTCGGAAGAAACTGCTGTTCCTCTTCCGGCGATGGTAACATTTTCACAGCTTCCTGCAAAAAAACCCGCAAAAAAAACAAAGAAAGAAAGAAAGAAAATAATTGAATTGCAGAGATTCAATCATATTGAGAATGTCCTTCCATAATTAGCCCATCCACTTGGAACTGTTAATGATTAGGCAAATGGTTCCCTTGGCAACCGCACCACTGTAAAAACAATTGAGCGCGACACCCCTACAGTTTCTGGGGGCTTTGTGCTCCGCATTAGCAAATTTCTCTCTCTCTCTCTCTCTCTCTCTCTCTCTCTCTCTCTCTCTCTCTCTCTCTCTCTCTCTCTCTCTCTCTCTCTCTCTCTCTCTCTCTCTCTCTCTCTCTCCCTTGCTCTCTCTCTCTCCCTCTCTCCCTCTCTCTCTCTCTCTCTCTCTCTGTCTCCTTCCCTTTCTCTCTCTCTCTGCCTCCTCTTTCTCTCCCTCTCTCTCTTTTCCCTTCTCTCTCTCTCTCCCCTTCTCTCTCTCTCTTTCCGCCTCTCTCCATAAGCACTGACCTTTTGATGGCGAATGCTACGCCTGTTAGGGCCGGCGCTGTGCCTGGCGAGAGGTCCTAGACCCCTGATGGGAACCTCCAATTCGAGATTGACTGACTGACTGACTGACTGCTGCTCACCATAATGGGGCCCATTTTTGAAGCGAGAAACGAGAGGGATGTGTGTGGCATGGAGAGGGTGGTGGTGGTGGTGGTGGTGGTGGTGAAGGAGGTGGGGGTACAAGCGTAGCATGCAAGCTTGACTATACAGGAACGGTGTTGCCAGATTGGGTGGTTTCCTTCCCCGCTGGGCCGCTTAGGATGGCTGTGTCTGGGTAAAATGGCCTTTGGGCAGGTTTTTCCTGCCAATTTATGGCCATAGAAATCAATAGGATTTAGTTCAAATTGGACAGGATTTAGTGCTTCCAGGCGGGTTTTGAGCATTTTTTATTTGGGTTGGAAATCAGTCTCATCTGGCAACCCTGCACAGGAAGCCCACGTGGCGTTTCATTTCCCTGCCCTTTCAATTGGGAGCCAGTGGAGCCTGAAAGGACAAGCGCTGATATTTGCCTCCTTCGTTTTCTTACGCCAGCCAGCCAGCCCTCTTCCCGAAAAAGAGATTGTGGTGTGTGATGGTGTGATGGTGTGTGTGTGTGTGTGTGTGTGTGTGTGTGTGTGTGTGTGTGTGTGTGTGTGTGTGTGTGTGTGTGAGAGCGCACGCTTGTGTGTGTGTGTGTGTGTGTGTGAGCGCACGCTTGTGTGTGTGTGTGTGTGTGTGTGTGTGTGTGTGTGTGTGTGTGTGTGTGTGTGTGTGTGTGTGTGTGTGTGTGTGTGTGTGTGTGTGTGTGTGTGTGTGTGTGTGTGTGCGTGCATGTGCGCGTGGTGTGTGCACACGTTCGTGTGTGTGTGTTTGTGTGTGTGAGAGAGAGAGAGAGACAGAGACAGAGAGCGACAGAGAAAGAGAGAGAGAGAGAGAGGCTGTTGCAGTTGCTGAGGATTGAGGGAAAATTCACATGAATGATATGCGCTCATGTGTAAATGACAGCAAGCAGGCTACAGTATGTTGGTACGGTGGTAAGACGTCAAGAACGGTAGCAGTCATTCTGATGTCAAAATACTGTATATTGATATATCATCAATGTTAAATCATATGATCATTTAATAATGTAATAACAACAATATACACATTTTCAGGCATGACGTGACATGTTTTGTTTTGTGATATGCACACAGTGATATTGAATAGTGTTTTCACATTGCTCATTATATTCCTGAAATACTGTATTGTACAGCTCCACATTTCATTCATAAATCATGTGCTACACTACAGGCAGACACATTTGTTCACACTAACCCAGTTAAAGACCATTTTTGTGCCCTTTGGAAAGTTTACATTTCACTGTGACATTGGTTGCTCCAAGGTTTGAACCCCTACAGTCAGTCTGGCACACTAGCAGTCACCTTTTTTCTGGCTTTCAAAAAGAGAAAGCTAGAGAGAGAGAGATAGATAGATAGATAGATAGATAAAGAGAGAGAGAGAGAGAGAGAGAGAGAGAGAGAGAGAGAGAGAGAGAGAGAGAGAGAGAGAGAGAGAGAGAGAAAGCTATAGAGATAGAGAGAGAGGGGGGGGGGTTGCAAGAGAATTAGAGAGAGATTCAGAGACAGAGAAAGAGAGAGACAGGTTGAGAGAGGATCAGAGAGAGAGAGAGAGAGAGAGAGATAGAGAGGCAGAGACAGAGAGAAAGACAGAGACAAAGAGAAAAAGAGAGGTCTCGTGCTTGAGTCTAGCGTACCCTTTTTGCTTAGTTTTTTTACTGCACTCCGTCTCCTTTCCCCAGTTTCCCTGGTGCTACCTGCGGCCATGACAACTGCTGCTACTGGTGTGTTTGTGCACACACGCACACGCACACACACACACACACACACACACACACACACACACACACACACACACACACACACACACACACACACACACACACACACACACACACACACACACACACACACACACACACACACACACACACACACACACACACACACACTGTGGCATAGTCAGTCTGTCGGTGTGTCTGTCTGGCTGACACCTCACGCTGGCTCTGTCTGGCCTTTGTTTTGTTTGCTGCCCGCTTGTCTCACAGGGATGGGGAGAGAGGAGAAAGGGAGGGAGACAGAGGAGGAGTGGGGTGATGAGTTTGGGAGAGAGAGAGAGAGAGAGAGAGAGAGAGAGAGAGAGAGAGAGAGAGAGAGAGAGAGAGAGAGAGAGAATCAGACAGACAGAAGACAGACAGACTGACAGATAGACACACATAAACAGATACACAGACAAACACACAGACAAACACACAGAGAACAGATAGCCAGAGAAAGAGTCAGAGAGACAGACAGACAGACAGACAGACAGACAGACACACACACACACACAAACACAACACACACACAAACACAACACACACACAAACACAACACACACACAAACACAACACACACACAAACACAACACACACACACACACACAAACACAACACACACACACACACAACACACACACACACACACACACACACACACACACACACACACACACACACACACACACACACACACACACACACACACACACACACACACACACACACACACACACACACACACACACACACACACACACACACACACACACACAGAGAGTGAGGGGTGGAACCTGTGTGACTGTATGATGTCTGGTTTTGGTGTATGTGTGTTTGTGTTTGTGTGTGTGTGTGTGTGCGTGCGTGCGTGTGGGCCAAGAGTGTCTGCTCTGAGTACCTATTTTGTACTGCCGAATAGCATATTGATCAAGGTCTCATTGTGCGTGTGTGTGTGTGTGTATGTGTGCGTGCGTTTGTGTGTGTGTCCACGAGTTCAGGTCGAGGACCAAGGGGTAATCGGCCCATTTATGATGGCACAAATGGACAATTATTGGTTGCCAGGCTTGTATAAGATGAGTTGCTATTTTACAATTAATTCACGTTTTTCGTGAAATTGGTCCACCATCAAATTATTATGGCCAGTAAAGCCAGCAAAGTGTATAATTGTGATGGTACGAAGAGGTTAATAGGGGCTCTGAACTTCATTACAAAAAAACCCTTGGGCACACAACGGGTCCTAAATGCACAACAGTTGCACAGTAATATTTCAATATTCTGCCGTATGATCATGCATCATTTCAACTTGTGTTTGCATCGGTATGTTGTGAGTAAACGTAAAAGAAAAAAAGAAACACAGTTTCCTTCCAACACAGGTAACTTATTTGAGGAACAAGTAGACCTGCGTTTTAATCAGCTGTCTCTGCTTTGTCTCTGCGTTTTGGTGGGTTCTTGTTAGGTGTTGAGTGGTTTTCAGTAACAACGCAGTCTATCCATGCTACCACATTAGGTACAATGGAGTAAATGGTGGAACAGCTATGCAATATCGTGTGCTATTGTTGCAGAACATGCATTTACGTCTACTTTTGGTACCTCTGCTATACAGAAGATACCCATTGTTTATTATTAGCCATTGTTTATAATTAAATCACACACACACACACACACACACACACACACACACACACACACACACACACACACACACACACACACACACACACACACACACACACACACACACACACACACACACACACACACACACACACACACACACACACACACACACACACACACACGGACAACCCATTGTGTGGTGTGCCATTCTCCTTTAAGCTGTGTGTCTGTGTGATTGTAATGGCATGTGGTAGCTCAAAAATGTGTCCCAAAAGTAACTCTTATG
>NC_085874.1:44367754-44380254 GCF_034702125.1 Engraulis encrasicolus | reverse complement strand
TTTTTGGAAGCCGGTTCCAGAGTGCCGATCATTTTACTTTGAAAATCATCGGGATTAATTTGCAGTTGGCAATCTGCCAAGCAAGCACCCACAAACCAACACCCCCGCTCCCTGTCTGCCCTTTCCCTTTCTTTTCTCTTTCTTTTCCTGCTCTCTCTCCATGTCTCCCTTCTTGCTCCCTTCCTCCCTGATCTTTCTCTCCCTCCCTCCCTTTCTCTCTCTCTCTCCCTCCCTCTCTGTTCTCTCTCACTTCATTCTCACTCTCGCCACATCCAACACCCCCTCTCTTGTCCTTTCCTCTTTTCCCCTTCCTGCTCTCTCTCCATCTCTCCACTCCCTCCCTTTCTCTCCCTCCCTCTCTCTTCTTTCTCTCTCTCTCTCACTTCATTCTCACTCTCTCCACATCCAACACCCCCACTTGCCTTGCCCTTTCTTTCTTTTGCCCCTTTCCCTTTCTCTCTCTCTCTCCCTCCCTCCCTCTCTCTCTGTTCTTTCTCTCTATCACTTCATTCTCACTCTCTCCACATCCAACACTCCCACTCTACTCTTGCCCTTTCTTTCCTTTGCCCCATTCCCTCTCTCTCACTCCATCCCTCCCTTCTACCCCCCTCCCTCTCTGTTCTTTCTCTCTCTCTCTCACTTCATTCTCACTCTCTCCACTCTCTCACTCTCTGTCTTTCCTTTTCCCCCTCCCCTCTCTCTCACTCCATCCCTCCCTTCTACCCCCCTCCCTCTCTGTTCTTTCTCTCTATCACTTCATTCTCCCACTGCCCCTCCTCTGCTAAGTCTCTCTTGAGGTTGTCTCCTAATCCTTGCCTCTCACATTCCACACCCTGGCACGGCACGGCACGGCACGGCACGGCCCTACATGAATGCTAATAAGATCACTGGAGATTACCTGCTTTTCATTTTTTTAAAGAGCCTCGCCATTTTAACCTTTTTTTTTTTGGTGACTCTCGTCCTCCGTCCGTATGTTTTCTTTTCTCCATTTCTGTCTGTTTGTTTTGTTATTTCAAATCCGAGGTAGGCTATAGCTGCTGCATTAAAAATGTATGTGCAACTGTACTGAGGATTGGGCCTTTCGCTCGCTCTCTCTCTCTCTCTCTCTCTCTCTATCTCTCTCTCTCTCTCTCTCTCTCTCTCTCTCTCTCTCCCTCTCTCTCTCTCTCTCTCACTCTCTCTCTCTCTCACACCTTGCCTCTTCTTTCTCTCCACACTGCGTAAGAGGAAAAGAAGGCAGGACCATGTATTGGGATGAGGGAGGGATGTTTTTGGTGGGTGTGTGTGTGTGTGGGGGGGGGGGGGGGGGGGGGGTGGGGTTGTGAGATAAGGTGCGGAGGGAGGTGGGCAAACAAGACTGGGCCTGGCGTGTTGGTGGAGGGTTGGAAAGGAAAGGCGGAGAGGGTTGCGGGAGAGGGGGCGGGGGTGGTGGTGGTTTTGGGTCAATCGACAGCTTCAGTAGGTGGTGGTGGCCCTGGAGTCTGTTTTTTTTCATGTGTGTGTGTGTGGGGGGGGGGGGGTTGTTGTGTTTGATGTTGCCGGGGTTCCTCCCATATTCCTTTGGATGTGGTGATGGGGGAGCAGGAAGCCACTGCAGCTAACCCCTCCAGGAGCTCCCCTCTCTTCCCATTAGCCTCTGAGCTGGAAGAAAGGAGAGAGAGGAGGAGGAGGAGGAGGAGGAGGAGTGGAGTGGAGAGGTGTGCAAGAAGAGAGAGGGGAGGAGAGGAGTGGAGAGCAGAGGAGAGGAGAGGGGAGAGGGGAGAGGAGGAGAGGAGAGGGGAGAGGAGAGGAGAGGAGATGAGAAGAGAGGGGAGGAGAGCAGAGGAGAGGAGAGGAGAGGAGAGGAGAGGAGAGGAGAGGAGAGGAGAGGAGAGGAGAGGAGAGGAGAGGAGTAGAGTGCAAGATGAGAGGGGAGGAGAGGAGTGGAGAGAAGTGCAAGAAGAGGGGAGAAGGATGGAGAGAAGATGGGGGGAGGCAAAAGGGAAGTGGGGCAGTGGGTGAGAGTTGAGATGGAGGAGGAGGAGGAGGAGGAGGAGAAGGAGCTGGAGGATGGGTGTTGAGAAGGAGAGGGGTGTGTGCACATCACTCTAGCCCTACAGACTCCCTTTTACCTACCCCCCCCCCCCTCTCTCTCTCTCTCTCTCTCTCTCTCTCTCTGTATGTCTCTCTCTCTCTCTCTCTCACACACACACACACACACACACACACACACACACACACACACACACACACACACACACACACACACACACACACACACACACACACACACACACACACACACACACACACCAATCACACACACACACTCCCCACTTCTCTTCTCCCACCAAGTCCCTTGTTCCCCATCACACACACACACACACACACACACACACACACACACACACACACACACACACACACACACACACACACACACACACACACACACACACAGCTCACCCCACTCCACTCCACACCCCTCCCCACCCCTAGCTCCACTCCACCCTCCCCACCCCCGCCTCTCCAAATCCACCCTCCCCACTCCAAATCCTGCAGCAGCTGCGTCCCTCTCCCTGCAGGTCTGTTTTTTGCCGGTCGCCAAAGCTTGAGGGCCCGCAACAACTGTTCAACCTGTCAGTGCCCCCCCCCTCTCGCGCGCCAACTCTAGCACCAGCTCCAGCCCCTCGCCTCGCCTCGCCTCGCCTAGCCTCGCCTCATCTCGGTCGGGGCTCGATTTATGTTTATTAGGTAGCAGTTGCTCCGGCACTAAAATTAGCATAAATATGGATCAGTTGCTGTCCTTAATCAAAAAAGGAGGACATTTTCCTTCAATTTCTGTGTGTGTGTGTGTGTGCTTTCTGTTTTGGTTGGAGAGATGTATTTGTACTGGTCCAGTCAAGTTTTTAGGTAGTAAAATGGTGTACGGTGGTAAGCAGGCTTGTCGTGGAGGATAAACATAATAAGTATGCTGATCAAAAGGGGACATTGTTTCCTCTGACGTTTTTCTGGTGTTCGTGTCATATTTTAGTCAAGTCATTAAAGTCAGCTTTTATTGTCAGTTTCTTCATATGCACAGGTCATACAAGGAAATTGAAATTACGTTTCTTCTCTATACCATGAAAGGACATAGACATACACAGGACTGACATTTAGCCTACAGACTGACATCAAAGTGCAAGACAGGACAAGTAACAGTGATGGACCAATAACAGTAAAGCCAGGCTCAAACTACATGACTATTGGCCTGATTCTCGGCTGAAAACCCCCCATACGACAATCGCTGGAACGTTACCCCCCAGGACCATCGCAAGCGATTGTCGGGAAAGATTTCCTCGTCGTGGGCGACATTCTAAGATAGAATTTTGGCAGCTCAAAGAGTCGCCGATCGCAAATCGTAGAAATCAAACAGTGTTTGATATTTGCGACTGGAAATAGAACGTCGGGCATTGTCTCGGTGGTTGCGAGCAGGGATAAGATTGACAGTTGCGATTCTCTTCTAGTGTGCGGTGCACCCCAACGCCAAAATCGGACACACAATCGCTAGTCGTGTAGTTTGAGCCTGGCTTAAGGTTAGGTTGGTTAGGTTGTAAAATGGTGTTGTTTAGTGGTAAATAGGTGTCAAGCGGAGGATAACCAACATAGGTATACTGAGGCAGCCCCTTGAAGCAGTGTTAATTTTGACAGAAATGTTTAATTTAGTTTTAGTTTTAGTCTCTTGACGGAAATTTAATTTTAGTTTTAGTCACAATTTAGTCATCTAAATAATTTTTGTTTTAGTCTAGTTTTAGTCGACTAAAATTCATAAAATTTTAGTCGACGGAATCTAAAATAATTTTAGTCAACTAAAATAGGCTATTAGCCTACATTCATTTCCTCTTGTCTACACTTCTCTATAAAATTGTCAAATTAAAATACCATTTGGGGAAATCAATGATTAAAATGACATAGGGCCTAGGTATTATAATCGTAAAATAGCCTATTGTCAAAAACTGCCAGAGCGATGTGTCCAATGTGTAAAAAAAATGTAGCAGGGACACTCATAAATCTCTGTTGATATTTTAGGACATCGGGGGGAAACGGAACTGCACGTTATGAAAAAATAACTTGTGGGTATAGACCAGTAATCAAGAGCATCGCGGGGTACAGTAGCCAGGTTACTGTAGCCTGTGCAAGCGTTACAATGGCACCTGTTGGAAGACGTCTCTCTCTCTCTCTCTCTCTCTCTCTCTCTCTCTCTCTCTCTCTCTCTCTCTCTCTCGTGCGCGTATTGCAAGCTGTTGCATATTATTTGCTTGATGCAAAGTTGTGATGGCATACGCGCTCTCGTTGACATGGTTGTGTGCATGGCTGCATGCATTCGCAACACGTTATTGCAATACCGTATGTGAAAGCGTGGAAGGGCCGTTCACTTCCTATGTCAGTGTCCTTGACTGAAACAAGTCGCAAAACTACACATAAACACTTCCGAATCCTTTGCGATTGGCACTAAAGTGATTCTTATCAGAAGGTTTGTGCCTACGCATAGATAGACAAACTTTAGCGAACATTGACAAAATATCAGACAACGACAGTCGGGTAGCAGGTTAATGAAAGCGACAGGGAATGGAGAAATTCCGCAAAAATACATCGTTAAAGAAAGATGGTTGCTGTGCGACAGCACCGCTATTTCATGACTGCATAAACTTCTTCGTCATGGATAAATGGGCAACAATATTTTTCCAACTGGCATTGCACTGAAAAGTAGGCTACTGCTGTTAAAAAAGGGCACGGCACCGACGCTGCCTGTCACTGTAGGCTACCTGCGTGTGTGTGTGTGTGTGTGTGGGAGGGGAGGGGGGAGACACGCGGAGCAGATGAGGGTCGCGACTTGCAAAATAGCAGGCAATTCTTTTTCAATGTTTCAGTGACATATTAACAAAAATGCTTCCTATTGGTTTTCGTCTCTGGTGGTATTGTAGTCACATTTTTATCTTTTTGACGAAAATATATATCAATATCGTTATATTTTTCGTACAAACGCATGCTGTTTTTTTGGTCATCGTTTTATTGTTGTCAGGGGAAAAACAATCGTTAACGATAATTATGACGAAAATATTTCGTCTCGAAATGAACACTGGATGCAAGCCGTACCTCCTGTGGCACACTGTAATAGACATTGAAAGTTAACTAGCATAGTACTACACTACTATGACAGTGCACGGGGCCTTTAGTACAGTAATACATCACAACTTGGTCATTGCCATTCTGGTAACAGCTAATTTATAATGCCATGTTTTAAGGGGTTAAGAAAGCTAAAATTTCGTAATGCCATCTAATTAGCACAGAAAAGTCTTTATGCTGAGGAATATTTACAGCATGACTTGTTCAAACATATTATGAATAACTATGAAAAAATACTGGCATATACTTCACTGCCATCACATTTTTAGTGCTACCCTGTTGGTGATTTTTCACCATTTGCAGTCAAAAGACCCAAACTGGCTGTTCTATACGGCTTCCTTTTTTGGCTCCTTTGCTTGTGTTTGTGTGGGCTGTGCTGTGCTGTGCTGTGAAAGCCGTTTGTCTTCATTTCCAAGCAACGTAGCCTTCAGGAGCTTATGTTCAACCCAGTTAGCATCAGGCTTTCTGTTTATCGCAGCTTTACCACTGTATCATGTCTTGACATCTGAATCACTGACACTGTGATATATAAAAAAGGAAAAATGTTTACCTCACCACCCCCCAAAAAAAAGAAGGAGAGACAAAACCCTTTGGCATCCTGGGTGGAATCTTCCGCTCCAGTGAATTTTGAAATGACGTGTGACAATTACCTGCTGAAGCACGCACACAAGCACGCACGCACGCACACACACACACACACACACACACACACACACACACACACACACACACACACACACACACACACACACACACACACACACGCATGCACACACACACACGCACACACACACACACACAGGCACGCATGCACACACACACACGCACACACACACGCGCACACACACACAGGCACACACACATGCACACACACACACACACACACACTAACGCATACACACACACACACACACACGCACGCACGCACGCACGCACACACACACACACACACTCAACACGCACAGGCGGCACATGCCTGTATGCTGAGGTGATGGGTAGGCGTCTCGCCCTGGCACGCACACACAGACACACACACACACACACACACGCACACGCACACACACACACACACACACACACACACACACACACACACACACACACACACACACACACACACGCCCTCCTCCGGCCCGTACCAGCTCCGTGGTGTCTGGTTGAGGCTCTGGAACTCTGACAATGGAAATTGCTGGTCCCCAGAGGTGACGGCCGGGTGATGGGCCTCGCCCCTGCCTGTGTGCTAAGCCCTCTGCTCTCCTAATGTGCCGTGTAAATACAGGGGGGTGTTTGCATCGTTCTGGAGTTCGCAGGGTTCCGTGGTTGCCACGGAGGCGGCGATGGCGGGTGGCGACTATTGGTGGCGAGGACTCAAAGCAGCTGTCATGGTGCATCAAGACAAGAGAGCCTAAGTGGGTGTGGACACACACACACACACACATACATGTGCATATGCACATACGTGTATACGCACGCACACACACACACAGACACGCATGCACGCACGCACGCACGCACACACGCATGCACGCACACACACGCACACACACACGCACACACACACGCACACATACACACACACACAAACGCACGCGCACACACACACAAACACACACTCTTCGTCCCCCAAACTGCAGGAGCCCAGGGCTGGGGTGTGTGTGTGTGTCTGTGTCTGTGTGTGTGTGTGTGTGTGTGTGTGTGTGTGTGTGTTTGTGTGTGTGTGTGTGTGTGTGTGTTGGGGTGTGGGTGTTGAGTGATATGTTGCCGTTTTGGGGTAATCTCTATGGGACTTAACGGCAATTATCTTTGACAACTCTCCTCCTCCCCCAATGAACACACACACACACACATACGCGCATGCACGCACACATACACACGCACACACACACACACACTCCCACACGCATGCACGCATGCACACACACACACACACACACACAAACACACACACACACACACACACACACACACACACACACACACACACACACACACACACACACACACACACACACACACACACACACACACACACACACACACACACACTCCTCTCGACAGTGCTGCCAGTCACAAAGGCCCCCCACTGCACTGCCCACCTTCCCCCACCCCAAAATTAGCCTCCCTCAGTCCATCAAAGCATCTTGAAACGGGTTGAGTCTCTGCTGGAGGGCCCCTGAAAAGAAAGACGGAGGAAACGAGTGTAACACTGATGACAAGACACAGTACGTATATTGTTTTTGTCTGTCTGCGGCAGAGCTGAGATATGAATCATGTGGAAATCTACACACACTACACTCCCAGACACAACGTTGATGAAAAACAGATAGTCAAACGCAAAACAGTCTTTAAGTCTTTTTTTCCCCCATAACCCTCCCTGATAGCGTCTCCTCCCCTCCTACACATACCGTACACACACTCGAGGGGATTCCGAATCTCATGTAGGAGACACTCCGCAAGCTGTCGTTGGAAAGCGTCTGCGTTCTCTCACATTTAAAAAAGAAAGGGTCACTCACAGGAAGCAGTCTGGTTGTGAATCTAAATCTGACACGGATGCCGCTGTACGACTGTCTGAGACAGCGAGGCAGGGGGATAGCCATCTGCCTTTCTATTAGTTTATTTATTTATTAAAATTTTTTTTGATTGTCTGACACACTCTCCTTCCCTGGCCAATATTATTTTAGTGTGTCTGTCTGGAGTCAGGATCAGATGATGAAGAATGTGTGAGACGCTCCAGAAGGCTAAACGTGCAAGCACAGCGCACAGCGAACGGGATTATTTGTAGCTTTTGTGTCTCTTCTCCTCTCTTCTCCAATCAGGATGAAATGAAAGAAATCAGACCTCAGAGGAAGCCAGCGATGCTAGTTAGCATCCTAGATTGGTACCTGTTTAATGAAAATGTTCACACTACTATACAATGGTGACAGAAAATAAGTGGGAGTTGGACTGGGAGAGATGGGGCCGGAAATGAAGAGGCGAGGGCAAGGACACGACCTCGGTCTGGAATCGAACCCAGGTCCCTGGCGTAATGCTATGGATCCCTAACCCACTGGCTCCCGTCGCCCCCTGCTAACTCTACAGCAGTGATTCTCAAAGTGTGGTCCGGGGACCACTGGTGGTGCTCGACAGAGCTCAGATGGTCCGCAAGGAGATTTCTGCTTTTCCAATACAAGCTAGCAATAGGCTATATTTGTAAAATTATGACAAAGCTAAACATTGCTGAGGTCATATTTTCACCACAATAGGACTTGTAAGGTGAATAAAAAGTAAGTGATCTGTACTTAATTAGCAGTGTCAAATTTGCATCCGTCAACTGTCAATTCAGTTGACAGGTGGTCCCTGAACATTTTTGGGAGGACACAGTGGTCCTTGGTCTGAAACAGATTGAGAAACACTGCTCTACAGCGTATCTCATCTACCCAATTTTATCATCTTTATGTCTCGTCACTGTAATTTGCTTTTAACTAACAGCTGCTGTAAAAGTGTAATGCCACTATTAAATCACTGTGTTTCGAAGGGGAACTCACTGGTGTTGCCGACTTATGGACTCCCAATGTTTGTTCAATCTGTGGGGGAAAAAAAACAAACATGGGCTCATCTGGCTGACGCGGGGCCAAACATGAGCCTCTAATTGATGTGCTTAGCCTCGTGCATCTGCTGGCCCTCCATAAATCCCTTTGATTTGTCAGGGGTCACCCAAAAGGTCAATTGGGATTTGAGACAAATACGAGAAAGATATCAGGTCTCTCTGTCACTGCCTTGTCATTAGTGTGGACACGTAAACACATGCACACATGCATGCACAGACACAGACACAGACACAGACACACACACACACACACACACGCACGCGCACAGACACACTCTCACTCACGCACACACACACACACATACACACACACAGACACACAGACACACACACACACACACACATACACACACACAGACACACAGACACACAAACAGTGACATCCTGAGGCTGATGAGATTTGAGATTTGTGACTCCAACCCAACGGTGTCCATGCGTGTCCTTCTTTGAGGGACGTCCCTGGCAGCTTTGTGCGACGCCTCTTAAGACATCCAGCGGCATGCCTTTGGGGGATCTCCTCTCGTCCAGGATGCTTCCTGGAATTTGAGAGTGCAGGCAGAAGGGCTGCACGATTATGGGAAAAAAATCGTGATCACGATTATTTTGGTCAAAATCGTAATCACGATTATGGATTTTTTGCAGATTTTTTTGAAAATTATAACAAGATGACATATAACCAAGAATGAATTATATACAGGATGAGCAAAATAATATGAATTGTATGTAAAGGCAGTAGCATGAAACTTTGGTGGACAGATTCCTGACCAGAAACACCAGCCTGTCAGTATGTTCTGGCTTCAAGGCCTCTCTCAAAGGTAGGTCACTATTGCCACGATTAAATCACAATTGAAATCACGACTTCGATTTCATGATTTTATCACGATTTTCGATTATTTTCGATTCATTGTGCAGCCCTAGCAGGCAGGGGTAAAAAGATAAAACTGCTCTCGGTAGTGAGACCCGATACTCACACACACACACACGCCCTTAACACTCTCTGGGCTTTTCAGAGAGCTTTTCCTGTTCCACGTTGATGAACAGCCTGTGGCGTTTGTCCAGGATATCTGTGTGTGTGTCTCCCTGGAAGAAACATTAGAAGAGCGAGGCTTCAAATCGTGAAAGCTGTTGAAGTCCATGTCAGGAGGTTTGGGGTTCCAGTTCGAGTTCGAGTGAGTTATTAAAGGAAACGTCATGCGGTTTCATCTATAGCGCAGCCCTGCCGTCACGGGCGCCATGTGTTCTCGCTCACTGTAATTCCTGGAAGCCCTTGCAGCTTGGTCTCGCCCAGGGTTGCCAGATGAGGCTGATGATTTCCAACCCAAAATAATGCTCAAAACCCGCCTAGAAGCACAAAGTCCCGTCCAATTCTATTGATTTCTATGGCAAAAATTGGGCAGGTTTTTCCTGCTAAATGCCATTTTTATCCACACACGGCCATCCTAAGCAGCCCGATTGGGCGGGAAACAGCCCAATCTGGCAACACTGGTCTCGCCTCTTGCTGCTGCTCACTCTGTCAGTCCACAGTATACACTTACAAATTCTACTCTAATCCGTGCCGATATAAGAATCTGTATTGACTCAGAATAGATTCCCAGCGTCTAGTGTATACGGGGCTTGGTATGGAGAAACATTTATCAGATGGAGTTATGGACTCCAGACAGACACTGGAGAAGGGAAAAGGAGAATTACTGTGAGACTGTGTCTCTTGGCTCCGGTTTCTTTTGGCGATCAAGTCCAGACGACGTTCGCGGCCCCTTTCTCAGACTAAGAGCTTTCCATCCCCAACGGATCAGTTGAGGACGACAACTCCAATTGATTCAATGCGTGGCTCATCAGAAATCTTCAATCGGCCTGTGTTTGTGGTTGCCTAAATTTATCTCTCAAGTGGTGACAATGTTAATTCTTCCAAAAATCAATATTTGACCTCCTCATTTCATCTCAATGGCACAATGGCTATCTGTTAAGTCTCCCATTTCTCATCACGATATCTCGCTTTGACTTCCCAGTCTCATATTACTTCTCTATGGCGGATACCCAGTCGAACATTGACAAGCCGGGATTGACTCCACCATTCACTCCACCTTAAGCCCCCAGGTTTCAATGGCTGACACCCGACCTCCCGTGTGAACGAGGAGGAACGGGGAAAAAAAAACCCTCAGCGTTGCCTTTAAGCACCCTCTTTAAAGCCTGACAGATTAAATTCAAGTCTCCTCCATTCCCCACTCCATTCCCTTTTATTGGAAGCTTAATCCCTTTTCCAAAGAGAGCCGGTGAGCATTGTTGTGTCTGCCAGACGAGGTTGAGATACCGCTAACAACACGGCAGAGTGCAGGGCAGGTGAGTAGTCGTCACCTGTTTGTTTTTTTTCACTAATAGGGCTTTCAGGCCGACCAGAATGGAGCCGGTGCCGGTGCCGGTGCCGGTGCCCGCATCAGTTACGTTCGGCACTTTAAGTGCTTATCTGCAAACCACCCGTGTTCATACCGGGCTCTGAACTTTTTGCCGCACCTGACTGTGTTACCCGGATGAACCTGCTGATGGCCACGCTATCGTCATGGTTTGCGGAGAAAACCCTACTATTTTACGGTATTGCGCATTGCGAACCAACTTTCCGGTGCGCGAACGCTGAAATCTGTGCCATGAACACGACGGCCGGTTCGCGATTAGGTGCGGGAACGGGCACTGGCTCGGTTCTCAGTCGACCTGAATGCGCTATAGGTGAGCCTCTGATGTCCAGGTGTAAAGTCCGGTGGTCACTGACGCTGTCAGACTGTCGAGGTCGATGCCCAAGACCAAAGGTGTCTTGTCTAGCTCTGGCCTGCTGACTACCCCGTTGTCTTTATATTAGTGACTTTACCTTTCTGCTGGAGTCGCAGGGGTGGAACTTGTTTTTTCTCCCCACCAGTCACTGTGGCAGGTAGATTTTAAAATCTACCAGTCACTATCCATTTTTACCAGTAAAAGTGACTGGTGGGTTGAAAACTTTACCAGTCACCACTGAAATTTACCAGTCATTGGCAGGTGGACGGATGCTTATTTCCATCCCTGTGCTGGACACTTACAAAGTGGGAAAAGGGCTAAGATGTCCATAATGAGAGGAAGTGACAGTGTGGATTCAATGCTACAGACGTGCTAATCCAAAAAGATTCAGAGAGGAAAACCACCCACCACATTTTTCTTCTAGCACAGGTAACGTCACATAGCTGATGCACCTGTTTTCAATCATATCTACTGTACATGTTGCCGGCTATAGGGCAGATTGGCTTGAATCCATGGCAGATATGTACTATTTCTCAAAGTAAAGTGTCCTAGCCTTGATAGGATGAGTAACGCCCTTTTTTGCGGATTTCACCAAGGAGTACAGTGTTGCCAGATTGGACAGTTGCCCGCCCAATTGGGCTACTTGGGATGACCGTCTGTGGGTAAAAACGGGAAAAATTGGCCATTTGCCGTTTTTTAAAGCCGTTTTGAGCCCATAGAAACCAATTCAATTTGTTGAAATTGGGCAAAATTTAGCGCATTTTGGCGGGGTTTTTTGTTTTTTTGGGGGCTTTTCAGCCTTTATTGGTTTTTGTGAGACAGGATAGTGAAGGAGAGACAGGAAGTGAGCTGGGAGAGAGAGATGGGGAAGGACCGGCAAAGGACCTGGACCGGGAATCGAACCCGTGTCGGCCGAGTGGTAAACGTGTGCCCTACCATATCAGCCACGGTAGGGCCATTTTGGCGGTTTTTGAGAACCTTTTGGGCGGGTTTTGGTCAGACAAATCTG
>NC_085874.1:44345254-44347754 GCF_034702125.1 Engraulis encrasicolus | reverse complement strand
ATCTAAAGGGATTTTCCCCTACATAATGTATGGCTTCGACACAGTTTCCACTCTTCATGTAACCATCCAGTCATGTATTGTCACCTCATCAGGGGTGTAATGGGCGCGGTACGCGGGGGTACGCAGTCCACCCACTTCTCCTGAAGTGAGATTTTTAAAAAAAATCTTCTGCCCATGTTTGTATACAAAAAGGAATGAGCACATAGCAGTATTGCAGATGATTGACCAAACAGATGAAAACTGAGAAGCAATGATGGTAGATTAAGGACAGTTGTGGGGGTTGACATGATAAGTTGCCAAATTATTTGATGACGTTAAAAATCGCGTACCCCCACTTTAAAAATACCCACTACACCACTGCACCTCATGATGTGCACATTCCACAAGCACAACGCTATAATAGTCGTTGAAAAGGGTTTTACTACCATGGCACTACACTACTATGACATTACAAAGAGCCTCTCTACATTATGAAGGTCACGGCCATTTTGTTGAGTTCTTTTTTCATAGAGTATATAGAGATGACCTGAAAAACTAACAACTGAGGTCCCATGTATAGCGATCTCCAAACTATTTGAAATAACAAGATCTAGTAATATGCGAGCATGGTTTTCAGTAGGAACAGAGATGTGTTGGGAAACCTCAAAAGATGACAGAACTGTACTGCAAATATCCACAGGTATATCACCTGTGATATACCAGTGTTCCTTGCGGCATGTCACCCAGCCTTTCCTTGTACGTACATAGAGCATCTGTGCCTGGGGGGGATGGGATGGGCAGGGCTGGGCTGCCTGTCGCACATTAGTGCGGAGGTGGATCATGGATGGTGGAACATGGATATCACTTCATGCGTGTGCGCTTTCAAAGATGTGCACTTTTCAGAGATCAGATATGCATCCTGCTGTGCTCTCTCTCTCTCTCTCTCTCTCTCTCTCTCTCTCTCTCTCTTTCTCTCTCTCGCTCTCTTTCTCTCTCTCTCTCTCTCTCTCCATCTCTCTTTCTCTCTCTCTCTCCCTCGCTCTCTTTCTCTCCCCCTCTCTCTCTTTCTCTCTCTTTCTATCTCTCCATCTCTCTCTCTCTCTCTCTCTCTCTCTCTCTCTCTCTCTCTCTCGTTGTGTGTGGTAGACTGGGAGTCCTCCCTGTTGCTGCTGATGCGATGTGCTATCATCGTGGCAGAGCTGATACTGATCCTGCCCGCCTGTCCTCCTCATATCACACAATGCAGATGATCACAGACGATGGAGGCGATGCAATGATGATGATGATGATGCTGATGCTGATGATGATGACAGCTGTGTGACAGCGGCATTTTATTAAAAAATGATAAGCACCTCCAGTGCTCGGCGCTGGTATTTGAATGAAATGAATTGAGTGTCGCCGGCGTCGCCACACTGTGGGTTCATCTCCGTCCTGCCGTCTTGTGTCGCGATGCAAATTTACCACAGTGTTAATTGAACACGGCGAGAGTACCAAATACCATGTACAAGATGTTAAATCAACTCTCCAAGTGAGGAATTAACACTGGGGGTATTTTTATTTTATTTTCATTTTTTACTGCATATCAATGCAAATTTTTCTCCGCTGGCGAGCTCTGGACTGCTGACTGCTGACTCTTCTTTATTACTAATCATCGTGGCGCATGAATAAATCACAAGCGTAGAGGAGATTATTTAGCACGCTGGTGTGTCTGACACCCTTGCTACGAATCTGTCTGTCTGATTGCCCATCCATCCATCCATCCATCCATCCATCCATCCATCCATCCATCCATCCATCCATCCATCCATCCATCCATCCATCAAAGCGTTAGCTCTCTCTCTCTCTCTCTCTCTCTCTCTCTCTCTCTCTCTCTCTCGCTCTCTCTCTCTCTCTCTTTGTTCAGCCATTTGTCTGTCTTTTTTTTTTCTTTCTTTTTTGCCATAGTAGAGGATGTCCCTGAATCCCAGCCAGCTTCCTTTGTTGTTATTGATGTTTTGTTCCGGTGTTTCATTGCGTGACTCTCTTGTGTTTCTTTGTCGTTTCTGTTGTACTTTCGCTTTCAACGTGTGTGCTGCCGTGTGACTTCTTTATCTTTCGGCGTGCACTGTTTGTTTTCCATGTTGCAGTTGCACACCTTTGCTTGCTTCTCACGTCGGCGAAGTCTGTGAGCTTTTCCCATAACATACAATGTGTCGTTGTGACGACTGTCAAAAGTCTCACTTGTTGTCAGTACACAGACAAGGTAGGTAGAGGACGGTTAGACAGACAGACAAACATCGATATGACAAGTATTCTGGCAGAAGGTGAGGTACGTACATACAAGGACACAGAAAGACAGGCAGACAGACAGACAGACAGACAGGCATGCAGACAGACAGACTGACGCCCAAACAGTTGAGGGGGGCAGTCTCTGATGCCTTTATGTACTGTCAACATGTGCATGACAGCCAGCCAGAAAAACAGACAGACAGACAGACATGCAGGCAGACAAAGAAAGCTAGCCTCTCTCACAACCAAGGAC
>NC_085874.1:44335254-44340254 GCF_034702125.1 Engraulis encrasicolus | reverse complement strand
CCGTGCCCACATCCACATCCACAACAGCAGCATCGCCATCAGCAGCGGCGGCGGCAGCAGCAGCTTTTTCTTGGATCTCCAGTGAGAGCAAAATGCGACGGCTGTGCTGTGCTGTGCCCGTCAATGCCTCATTGACTCCAGCAAACTGCCTGTGTACGGCTACGGCGGCGGCGGTACGGCGGCATTATCACCAGTGCGTGACGCCTCCTGCCTCCTCTCCTCTCCTCAGAAGAAAGTCTTTGATAGCGCCCGCCCGCCCATCCACCCGCCCTGCGTCCCGGGCAACAGATTTCCCAGGGACTGTTGGGATTCCGGGAGGCCCATGCTTGAGCTTGCCATATGCCGGGCCGACCGGCATTCCTTCCCTGAGGGGGCTGAGTAGCAAGCAGCAGCCTCATGTGGGAGTGGGAGAGATATGCGATTGAAGAGAGCTTGGCAGACTGGTGTTGGGGCTGGTGATGGGCAGGGGTGTCGACAGATGGGGACAAAGGGGACAGTTGTCCCGGGCCCAGGGAGAGAGGGGGCCCATAATTTGGTCCTCATTGCATTGTATTGTATTGGGCTGGTGGGCCCTTTCAGACGACTTTGTCCTGGGCCCATGCAAAGCTGTCAGCGGCTCTGGTGATGGGCATCATGGGAGGAAATCATTCAAAGCTGGAATGGGGAGGCTCCATCTGGGGTCCATTGTGGACGGATTGTGCCCATGGACAGATTTGTGGGTGGAACACAGCGAGTGTTGAAAACGAGGAATTCACACATACTGTAGTTGCTGCTACACCATTTACCCTTAATGACGGATTGGCATTCAGCACAAATGTAGACCATTTTATGCAGACAGAATACCGTAAATGCCATTATGCCACACAGTTTAACATAACTGATTTGAGATCAGACTCAGCCGAGACTGATAACTTTTGACTTTGACTCAGATCTGATTGAACTCAATGTGCCCTTGCTGTTCCAGACAGATGCTCTCTGTGCCCTGCGATACAGTTTGCATATACACAACCCAACTTCTTCATTCCAACCATTGAGACTACATAAATTAAGCCTGAGTTGCACTTCGAGTGCACACAAGAGTCTATATTCTCTGATTTAGCAGGTTTAGGTTTGAGTTTGTTGCACCCTAGAGTCCATCTTCGTTAATTGTCATGGTGCTGTGGTTCTGAGTACTAATGAGGATCGGCAACTCCTGACTTCAGTGATAACTAGCTGTGCCTTTCCACCCGAAGACACACACAAACAAACAAATCCTCTTCGAACTCTCTCTGGTTACTGGCTTGTTTACTGCCAAGCTTTCTGCCGAAAAGCTCATTTTACTCTCGTTTCTTCAGAGTTTCGGTCATTATTGAGTTTAAATGAGTTTGTAGATTTTCTACAAAGACTCCAAATAATGCAAAATGAAACCCAGGAATACAAGTTTTATGGGGTTATTTTCCATCAACAGAATCCGTAATCACTTTTTGAATAAACCAATATGGTATGGATTACACAAAAGGTTTGAATTATTGCATCCAAATCTCAACCCGCATACCATTACAGGTTGAGCCGTAATTTTTACGCACCGCCTTGTAATTTGGCCGTCCATCAAATGAGGAATTCCCCATTGTCAAATCCCTGGTCCGCGGCCACGCTACTTGTCAGAGATTATACCGCTTGAAAAGAGATTATGCTAAAGTGGATTAGGTAACCTCCTGATTTAGCAATCCTACCCCTCTTGCCCTCAACCCCCGCCCCTTTCCCAGCTGAGCACACACAATTCGTACGGATGGACGTCGGCGGCGGCATGTCGTCCTGGATTGGCATAAGACGTGAAGTGTCCCTGAGTCACCGGCACAGACGCGGCGCATGACTCCAGGTCTAGTGGAAAGCACCTCATGGACATCATGTGCAATTGCCTTGCTGATGCACGTGCTACCGGACTGGACGGTTTTATTCCGCTCAAGTTAGCTTGCTCGCTACGCTAGCTAGCTGATCTCTTTCTCACTTGTGCCGCAACAACCAGGCAATTGGGTCTGGGCTCTGGAGGAGAACAATGTGGTCTTTCACGGCTAAAGAGGCTTGACTTTGTGACCTTCTGTGTGTGTGTGTGTGTGTGTGTGTGTGTGTGTGTGTGTGTGTGTGTGTGTGTGTGTGTGTGTGTGTGTGTGTGTGTGTGTGTGTGTGTGTGTGTGTGTTGGTGTGTGTGTGTTGGTGTGTGTGTGTGTGTGTGTGTGTGTGTGTGTGTGTGTGTGTGTGTGTGTGTGTGTCTGCAGGAATTCTGTTGTCTGCAGACAGACTTGGCTGGCCCGCCGCTGACCCTTCGGAGGAGTTATTAGGGCAGGTGATCTAATATCTGGCACAGTTTCAGCAGCCGAGCCGGCCCAGGCCGAGATTGCTGTCACATTGAACTTGCAAATGGTCGCGGTTGCATGCAAATGGTCTGCGAAAAAAACGCCTTCACCTACAGTACAGCACTCCAGCTCCCGCCCGCCGGTGATTTCCTTTTTATGACTTGCAAGAGATGCCGAACGAGCAACTAATAACTCTCTCAACCTCCCGCGCACGGGACATCATCTCCATAATGTAATCACTGAGGTTTAAAAGCAGAAACTTCATTAATAAATACAGCACCCGTGGCCTTGATTTAAGGGTTATTTACAAGGAGAGAGTGGGGGGGGTGTTTTTTGGTTTCAAGTCATCATTGGTAAACAACTCACGCAGAAAACATTGCTCATTGCAACTCAACTGCAAAAAAAGAGCAGAAGCAGAAAAGAGAAAACGCGCAGCGGGACGGTGCGCTGCAACTACACGAGTTGTAGTTGTGTGTTAGCCCTGCGCTGGGTAACGATTGGATGAGATTAGAGCTGTGAGCAGGGCTGCTGACAGCTTTTGCTGGGCCCATGACAAAGTCATCTGAAAGGGGCCCCCTATACATCCGATTCATACAATGTAATGGAAACCCACTTGTTGGCCCCCCCTCTCTACTCGGGCCCGGGACAAGTGACCTCTTTGTCCCCCCCTCCCCTGTCGGCTCCACTGACTGTGAGCACCGCACCGGCAGCTGCATGCTGCTAATGAGGCTCTACTCTGCAGCGAGAGGCAGGCGGATGTAAAACACACCCTAATTAGCCCCCGCGCGAGCTAACCAGCCAGCCAGTTAGCCAGCCAGTGGCCGCACATCAGCACCGCACAATGGAGAATGGGGCTTCACAATGAGATTCTCCTGGCAAACGAGCCCAAGCGACCCCTTGGACGACAGGTATAGAGCTTCACAATGAGATTCTCCTGGCAAACGAGCCCAAGCGACCCCTTGGACGACAGGTATAGAGCTTCACAATGAGATTCTCCTGGCTGTTCAGGGAGGCAAACGAGCCCCGGCGACCCCATGGACAACAGCTATAGAGTCACTAAATAGGGAGATGGAGAAAGAACAGAAAGGGAGAAAGAAAGGAAGAAAGAAAGGAAGAAAGAAAGAAAGAAAGAAAGAAAGAAAGATTGAAAGAAAGAAAGACAGAAAGAAAGAACGAAAGAAAGATGAGTGAAAATAGAGCAGTTACTTTAAGCCGAATGAGGAGAGGAAGTAAAGCAAAAGACTAGGAGGAGAATATTGGGCATGGACGAGAGACAGGGCGAGTGGATAAATGTGAAGCCTGGAGGAAGACAAAAGAGTTAGACATGGGAGACAGGGGCCAAAAGGTGAATCCCTTAAATCTGAGGATTGGACTCAACGTCGTCAGGTCTTGATTAGAAAACACTCATTGCAAGATATGTGGCTCTAATAAAAATGGAGCTACTGTAGAGACCCTGGCTGTGGCAAGGACAGTCACTCACTTTTAATTGGCTGAAAAGGAGGAATACAACTTGCCTCACAGCTGCCTGCCAACTCGCTTTCAAGTAGCGGAGATTGGCTGTACTGTACAAGAGGGGTGTCGGTCGGAAGCAGCTGAGCATCTGAGTAGAGCGCAGACTCCCAGAGTATCAGAACATTAATTACGACTTTGACAACCCGCTGCCCTTCAATCATCAGACAAAAGTCCTCCTTTTCGTGTGGCAGGCACTTGAGAAATAATCGAGACGTTGCCCTTGCTTTCTCTATCAAGGGAGTAGCTGTCAGCACGGAAATTAAATTATCTGCCTGCCCGCATCTCGTAGCTCCTCGTCGTCAAAGGCAAATAGCAATTCCTACCTCTCGCCGCAACACCAGGACACCCCCCCCCTTCTCATTGTTTGCAATTGCCTTTCTTTTATCTGCACCAGCAGAGCAATAAAACGCGCAGGGCTTGGCATTGTGGCGCTACAGCGTTAGCGCTCTATCCCTGGCGGCTATAAAAGCTGAAAGAGCGAACAGGGAATGTCCGGGCAGCGTAACCACCACCGCCGCCGCCGCCACTGGCCCACAGCACTCTGGGAGTAAATTGGGCCTCTAAATCAGGCGTTCGGGATGTGCGCGCATCAGCTTCCTGTCATGTCATCCGCCGAGTTTGTTCAGGTGCTGTTTGTTTTCTTTTAAGGCCCCTGGAAGCCACTGATGAGGAAATCACAACACATATACTGTACCTACACTATTATTTATCTATTTATATTCTACACTACGGCATGTCTTGAGCAGTGTACTGTGATACAAGGGGCTGTGAGTCAAGCATCAGTCATTTGCAGTCGGTTGAAGGGTACTGAACAAACAGAATGTGTAACAGCATGTGGAGTAGTGGTTTTCATGTCATCCCGATATGCGACTGCTCTCCCCGATGGCGGGGGCGTTTTTGTTGCAGTCAGCTTTGGTTTGAGTCTAATGGGTTGCGGCACAACAAGTGAGCCGGAGTGAATAGGGGATGCCGATCCCGCTTAGCTGCTATGCAGTGCATGAAACGAGACTTAGACGGAGAATAAACCATGAAGAGCTCTTGAAAAGAGAACCTCAAAAAAAAAGTAGGCGGTTTTATTTTTTTCACTTTTTTTTCTCTCTCTTCTCTTTCCTTTTTTATCTTCTGTACGCCCCCACCGGTCTCCTGCTGTGTGGA
>NC_085874.1:44307754-44330254 GCF_034702125.1 Engraulis encrasicolus | reverse complement strand
CAGCATGTGTGTGTGTGTGTGTGTGTGTGTGTGTGTATGTGCGTGCGTGCGTGTGTGTGTGTGTGTGTGTGTGTGTGTGTGTGTGTGTGTGTGTGTGTGTGTGTGTGTGTGTGTGTGTGTGTGTGTGTGTGTGTGTGTGTGTGTGTGTGTGTGTGTGTGTGTGTGTGCATTTAGGTGTGGAAGTGTGTGGGAGGGTGTTAATCCTTTCTATATTAGTCTACATCAGTGTGTGTGTGTGTGTGTGTGTGTGTGTGTGTGTGTGTGTGTGTGTGTGTGTGTGTGTGTGTGTGTGTGTGTGTGTGTGTGTGTGTGTGTGTGTGTGTGTGTGTGTGTGTCCGCGTGCGTATACACCATGTGTAGCATATGTGTGTGTGTACATACTGTATTTATGGCTGTGTATGTATGTATTGTATGTGTGTGTCTATCTTCAGTTGTGGAAGAGTGTGGGGCGGAGGGATGTGCAGAGTGATGTGTGTCTCTACATTTAGGTCTGGAAATGTGTGGGCGTGCGGAGTGGGGTGTGTGTGTGTGTGTGTGTGTGTGTGTGTGTGTGTGTGTGTGTGTGTGTGTGTGCGGAGGGGATGGGGGATATGGGGGTGTTAATCCACCAATCCCTGGCAGGGCAGCTGAAGGACGTTAGCATGCCACGCTGCCCCACGCTGTGCCACGCTGCGCCACGCTGCGCCCAGTGCCACTCCCTCACGCCTATGCCACCACACTAGGGTCACCTGGATCAGCGTCATGGCAACCGTAAGCCCAGTAACGACTGAAGGTGGTGGTGATGATGGTGATGTTGGAATGCCTCAGTGGCTCCCTAATTAGGGGTGTCTGTCTGTCTGTCTGTCTCTCTGTCTGTCTGTCTATCTGTCTGTGCGTACATCTCCAGATGTTGTTTGATGTCTGAGGACGGCCTTTCATCTGTTTTTTTGTTATCATCGTTTTCTTACTAAACAGCTGTTGCTGTTTTTAACGCCTCAAGTGTTGTTTGTTTTGTACCTTGTTGGATTCTCTTAAAAAAAAACCTGGAAGTTTTCTCTCATTGTAAAATATATTTTTCTAAGTAGCAAGTACAGTAGACTCTTCTGAAGTTCCCAACATTGCTTGAAGCTCCAAATGTACATACTACGTGTATACGTAGGTTGCGGTAAAAAAAAAAAATCCAGTTGGTTTTGGTGCATTTCAGCCCCTTTGACCACCTTGGTGATTTCTGTAGTACAAACGTATCTTAACTCACATCATTTGAAGTTGCTTTCTTATTTTATAAGGCGTTTTGCCTGATCTTTGTGGATATCCTTTCTTATTTTGCCACACAGATGTGATGATGTGGATAATGTTGTTTTTAAAAAGGTATTGCCTTCAAATGTACCATTATTACCTTGTGAGTTGTTTGTTTGAAGGTGTGGACATTCGCTTTCAGTGACTTTCCGAGGTCTCCCAATCAAATCCACTATTATAAACTCCTGTGGAATACCACTTCTCTTTTTTTTGCTTCTTGTCTTGTTTCGCCCTGCCAGGTACGGCAGATTAAAGTGATTTTGCATATATGGCCCTTCATGGACTTTTTAAAGGTTTTTCCATTAAATACAATATAGCCTACTTTCAGAGATTGAATTGAACTGTTCTTTGTTTTCCGTCCTGTCCTGTGTCACTTTGTGAGCTGTTTGGATTTGCCCTTCATGCCTATGCAATCAATCGCACTATTATGAATTTCAAACCTGGAATTTCACTGCCCTTTCTAGTCTTTCTAGTTTTTTTTGCTTGTTTCGCCTTGCCTTGCAAGAGTTGATGCGGATCTGGCTCTCCATTATATATACCACTATGAATGTCAGGCATGGAATTGAACTGCTCTTTGCTTTCTTTCCTGCCCTGTCTTGTTTTGCCAGGTTAAAGTGATGTGCGGATATGCCTTGTTGCTTTGGGTTTTTTTTTTCAAAGTCTGCCAATGAAATGTATTATTATTAACCTAGCGCAATCTTTTGTGTCTTTTGTCTTGTGTGGGTCGGCAGGTGAAAGTGATGGTGCGGATATGCCCCGTGCCAGGTTCCCGTGACACGTCGGAGTCCATGTCCTTCCTGAAGGTGGACGGCCACAAGAAGCAGCTGACCCTGCTGGAGCCCGCGCCCAGCCTCCCCTCCACCTCCTCCGCACCGCCCACACGCCGCACCTCCGCCGCCGCCCCAAAGATGTTCGCCTTCGACGCCATTTTCACCCAGGACGCCTCCCAAGTGAGTGGAGGGAGGGAGAAGGGGTTTACAATGGAATCCGAAGGGTATAGAATACAGTAGAATAGAACAGAACAGAACAGAACAGAACAGAACAGAGCAGAGCAGAGCAGAATACAATACAATACAATACAATATAATACAATATACTAGAATATACTTCATTTTCATTCTTTATTGCTAGAATGAAATGTCTCGTTTTCTTATTAGGACTTACAAGGAGGGAGGGAAGTGTTGTCCGGAGTCCCACCTGTAGGGAAGAAAATCTGTTCAAACGCTGTGCTTTTGGCAGAACACCCAAGCAGTTCACCTGTTAGGTAGTTAAAAATACACTTACTCTTAAACACTTAAACACTTAAAGGATCTGTACTCCTAAAGGGTTCATAACACTGTTGTGGCTCAGTTTAGATGTTCATTCTTTAAGAAGTGTCACCCATGATGTTTCCCAAGAAAGTGGGAGTTGGCAGAGGGACATTTTTTGGTTTCCTTATAATGACATACGCAGTGTGGAGATGACATGGAGTCAGGACCCATCACGGGCAGAAAATCTGTTGCAATGCTGTGCTTTGGCACCAAGTTACCAGCATGTGCCACGACAGTTAAAATGACACTTAGAGGGGGATGTCTATGAGTATGGAATCGTGCTTCAGTGTAGAGCAGTGATTTTCATCCTATGGGCCGGGGCCCACTGGTGGGCCCTGAAGGTATTCCAAGTGGGCCTTGAAATCATTTTCTGCAAATTATAATCATAATGTGGTGTGTGTTGCTATTGATTTATTTGAGTTTTATTCTTAATTGGGTCAGAAGTGGGCCCTGAACATTTGTGACAATTTCGAGTCGGCCCCACGTTGGAAAAGGTTGGGGACCCCTGATAGAGGGAACAGCACATATAGTACAAATGTATTGCATAGTGTAGAGTTAGAATAGAGGGTAACACTTAACTTGACATGTTCCTGCATAACACATTCATAGCAGCTGTTATAAAGTCTGCACGAAGCATTCATGATTGTTTCATGACCCATTCATACCAAACCTTTCATGAACCTAGCGGACGGAAGGACAGCAACTTTGTAAAACTAAAAGTTAAACAAAGCAGCATTGCGGTTTTTGTTTTGAACCCTCAATGATTACTGATTTTGACAAGTTGCTGTCCTTTTGCCTTCCGCGTCTTTGAAAGGTTTGGTATGAATGTCTCACGAAACAGTCATGAATCCTTCATGCAAAGTGTATAGCGACTGCTATGAATGTGCTATGCAGTGACACCGAATACGGTAATAAAGTAATGAAATAAAACGACGTAAATTACATAAAAGGGTAATCCATTTAAAGCAAGAAACAGCACTTCCGTGTACAGTAAGATCCAAAACAATTGGCGACAGGAGGAGGATAATGAAAAGGAAGAAATCAAAAGCCGAAAAAAGTAAATAAAACCGACAGACCTGTCGGTTTTATTGACCTTTTTCGGGCTTTGTTTAATACAGTTTTTGATTCTGCATTCAGCTCCAGTGTGCGACTCCTTTCTTCCTTTTCATTATACTGCTCTTGGAATTACGCACCCAGCGATGCGCTCAGGATAAGACATTGGCGCGGACGCCACCTCCACCATTACTCGACAGGAGGAGGAGGCAGCAGGCGGATGGGCAGGGGGTGTGTTGATATTTGGGGATTTGGCTTGGTGGTGTAGGCATTACAAAGAGTGTGGGGGAATGTGGGGTGTGTGTGGGTTGGGGGGGGGCAGGGCTAGAAAAGACGGGCAGCTTCCCACCACAACCCCCCCCCCCCCCCCCCCCCCTTAGTAGAAATCGGCGGGCAACATTTGCCAGGCCTGTGCAAGATGCTTTGAATTCCATCGCCTCCCAGAATATGCATACTGCCTCACAACAGGGTAAGGGGGTGGGCCAAGTGTGTGTTCTAAACAGAGATCAAAAGTGCTCCTGGGGTGGGGTGGGGTTGGGGGGGGGGGGGGGCATGATGGTAAGACTGAGGGGAGGTGTGCCTGTCTTGTGTGCGGTGTGTGTAGTGTGTGTGTGTGTATGTGCTGCGTGTGTGTGTGTGTGCATGTGCTGCGTGTGTGTGTGTGCATGTGCTGCGTGTCTTTCTGTGTGTATGCGTGTGTGTGTGTGTGTGTGTGTGTGTGTGTGGGTGTGTGTGTGTGTGTGTGTGTGTGTGTGTGTGTGTGTGTGTGTGAGTGTGTGTGTGTGTGTGTGTGTCTGTGTGTGTGTGTGTGTGTGTGTGTGTGTGTGTGTGTGTGTGTGTCTGTGTGTGTGTATAAGTGCCTGTGTCTGTGTCTGTGTGTGCACGCATGTATGGGGGGGGGAGTCTATCACTATCACGCTAAACCATCAGCCGCATCAGTTGGAGCTGGAGGAGGCGGGCGAAGGGAGCGAGGCGGGCGCTGAAGAGCAGATTGTGCCCTTCTGCTTCCCCTCCTTCCTCTTGCACGCCATGGGGGCTCACATCACATCGTAGAGTAGAGAGGCCTTTGGGGTGGAGCGAAGGCATGTAGGGGTGTTGGGTGGCAGAGCAAGAAGGATGTGCGTGGGTGTGTGTGTGGGGGGGGGTTGTGTTGGGGTGCTGAAGAGGTGTTCAGTGAGGGTGGAGGGAGGTAGGGGAGGAGGGATGTAGGTATGTAGGGGTGTTGGAATACAGAGCGAGAAGGGTGTGCGTGTGTGTGTGTGTGTGTGTGGTGGGGGCTGGAGAGGTGTTCAGTGAGGGTGGAGGGTGGTAGTGTAGGAGGTATGTAGGGGTGTTTTTTTTTTTGAAAAGGAAGAGAGATGTGTGTGTGTTCAGTGAGGGTGGAGAGTGTGAGGTGGTGTATGTTGGTTGGTGCCCCCCCCCCCAAAAAAAAAAAACAACAACACCCCAATACTAATGAAAATGTTAATTGTTGTCTTCTATCTGCCTGTGCAGTGCTCACACTTCAGTCATTACAACATTCTAGAATTTTGACCGCCCAATGTTGTATGACCAGTGCATGTAAAGAAATTGACAATAAAACCTACTTGACTTGACTTGAAGTTGGTGCCTTGCCTTGGAGGTGTGTGGAGGTATGGGGGTATGGAGGTACAGAGAGTTCAGTGAGGATGGGTGGGGGGGGTGTCATGGGGGGTATTTCCTGTTGTACATCATCAGCTCTGATGATCAGTGAGAGGCGAGCGTCGCGCAAAACAGACGGAAGCCTTTGAAGAGGCAGACTTCAAGAGCTGCGGGGTCGTGTGCTGCAAGTCTGTCAAAACATTCACACATGTAACACTTGCGTGTGCACATACACACCGAGACACACAGACACACAGGCAAACACACACACACATGCACACACGCACTCGCACTCGCACTCGCATGCACATGCGCGCGTACACACACGCACGCGCGCACGCGCGCACGCGCGCACGCATAAACCTGAGGCAAGATGCCAGAGTTTGAAAACTTTATTACAGAAACGACAGATTCCCTCTTTCTCTCTCTCTCTCTCTCTCTCTCTCTCTCTCTCTCTCTCTCCATCTTTCTCTCTCTCTCTTTCTCTCTCCATCTCTCTCTCTCTCCATCTCTCCTCTCTCTCGCCATCTCTCTTTCTCTCTCCATCTCTCTTCTCTCTCTCCATCTCTCTCTCTCTGCATCTCTCCTCACTCTCTCCATCTCTCTCTCTCTCTCTCTCTCTCTCTCCCTCTCTCTCCCTCTCTCTCTCTCTCTCTCTCTCTCTCTCTCTCTCTCTCTCTCTCTCTCTCGCATGCGTGTCTCCACAGTAAAGAGTGGCGACAGGTGGAGTTTATGTTGCAAGCTGTGGCAACCCCCTTGACAGCCCCAGGGGTGCGATCTATAATGAATATGTTTAGGAGGCAAAAGCAAACAGTTAGGAGGCCTTATTATGTGGGACAAACTCAGGAAGAGAATTGAGGTGGGGGTGGGGGGTGGGGGGTTTGCGCCCATAGGAGAATAAACTAAAAATAAAAAAGGCAAGGGGATGGGGAGGAAGGAAGAGGGGAGTAGTGGAGTGATTAGTTCATCAGTGAAGGCTGAGGATATGCTACTCTACTTTTTAATTTTTATTTTAAATCTTAATATTTCCTTTATCTTTATTACATTAGTTATACTGTTTTCATTATCTTTACCTTTGTGGGCATCTGCGGGTTGCTTCCAAACAACATCTCACTGTATCCCAGTGGTGTAGTCTACTTTTTTAGGGTGGGTATACTGTATATAGTATAAACATTTTTTGAAGTGGGTATACTGTATATATTTGTGCTATTCAAAACAATGGATCAATCAATTTTAAGTGGGTATACTGAAATCCCTGAAATTTAGAAGTGGGTATACTCCATATACCCTCGTTCTACGTAGACTACTGTATCCTTATAGTGATACTAAAACACTCACAGAATGAATTCTCTCTGTATGTAATGTAACATGAAGTAAGCCACTTATCTTTACCCCCCTCTGTTTCTTCTTTCTTGCGCCACCCTTCATCATTGGTATCAATGACTCTTTGAAGGCCACATTCTGTCCTCAGAGAATCTATGTGCGAAGCCTATTGGCTATAGGTTTTTTTTCTGCTCCAGATTTGTGCAGAGACCAGTGATTGGTGGAACTGGACGGCTACCATTGGCTGGTGTATGTGTGTGTGTGTGTGTGTGTGCGTGCGTGCGTGCGCGCGCGCGCGCGTGCGTGCGTGCGTGCGTGCATGCGTGTGTATGTGTATGCCTTTCCAGAGGAAGCTAGCCAAGTTCATCTCTATATCAGCTGCAAGGCTGTTAGCAGTGTTGCCAGATTGGGCGGTTTCCCCAATTTTGGGCCATAGAAATCAATAGAATTGGGCGGGATTTAGTGCTTCCAGGCGGGTTTTGAGAATGTTTTGGGCTGGAAATCATCAGCCTCATCTGGCAACCCTGGCTGTTTGCCACCCTTGTTGTTGCTGCTGCATCTGTACCAATGGTTTCCAAAGTGTAACCTTTGAAAAGTATTTGAACGGTGTCTACGAAATTTGTAGGTTAGTGGGTCAGTTAGTGGGTTCAAATAACACAATTAAAATGTCTTTTGTGCGCTGTGTGTGTTTGTTCTTTGTGTTCCCAGGCGGAGGTTTGCTCAGGGACAGTTGCGGAGGTCATCCAGTCGGTGGTGAACGGAGCAGACGGCTGCATCTTCTGTTTCGGACACGCCAACCTTGGTCAGCACCAATCCCAACTCCGCACCACACACAACACTTTTAGTTATTTTATGTCCTCTTTATTATATCGTCACTGTTACAGGCAGGAAATTTGTATCTCCACTTTTCATTGGTGTATTTAGGTATTAATTTATAAATGTTGTCAATAAATAATCATCATTCAACATTAAAAAATGGTTATTATATAACTTATCATACACATACAGTATACTCATGGAGACTGAGCAGTAGGACTGATTTACATTTTGTAAAGAATAGAAAAACGAATATTAAATATTTTTTTTAAAAACGAGGTATCTGCTGGACAGCTACGATATGAGATTATGAGATCAGGAAATAAGCATGAAAGAGAAATGGGAAAAGATCGGGAAATGTTCTCTGACCTGGCTCACATTTGCGATACAGCACCTTAGCCCACTGAGTCACAACACCCCCCAAGCAACCTGATGGCTAACGTGCTATAGCTGACAATGACTATTTCTGAGCACAGTCATAGCATTGTCATTAGGAGTACATGTACAGTATGTTTTTTCATACTTGAAGGAGCACATTTTTCATTACATTAAACATTAAAATAGTACTTCAAAATTACTCCAGTGATCGTTCAGCTGCTTTTCTGTTTTTGCTTTATGGGTTACAACCTGTAGGGCGACCTCATATGAAAACTGCTTAGTAAACTACTTAAAGGGGTTTGCCACTATTTTGGGGCTTGATACAGTTCAAATCGTTAGCCAGGGTTTATATAGGTGGTAAAGTGTCTTATTTTTCATGTAAGCCGTTGTCTTGTTTTAAGACAAGTTAAAAGAGGGAATATGTCGCTAAGCTAGTGGAAGTCAATGCATCCATGTAGCATTGCTACATGCTACACAGATCCATTGACTTTCACTAGCTTAGCGACATGCTCCCTCTTTTAACTTGTCTTAAAACAAGACAACGGCTTACATGAAAAATAAGACACTTTACCACCTTTATAAACCCTGGCCAACGATTTGAACTGTATCAAGCCCCAAAATAGTGGCATACCCCTTTAACACTTGACCTATTACTTGTGTCTTGGTTATAGTTCAAGACGGTTGCTAATCATATGTTGGCCCTGATCCTCTCTAATACTGCCATGTGTTCTTGTTCCAAATGGCATAAACAATATAAAAATCACCATGACATCAATAATGTCCGTGTTTTGCAGATACTGTATATCATTTCCATATCCTGTATACCGGTTGTTATGCTATCCTCTGAATATCTGCATACCCGTACATCAGTCATGCTAGAGTTCATGCAGGGTTCAACATTAGAAAATATGGATTGGAAAAGAATTTGCGGACAAAACATTTTCACATTCAGCCAGTGTTTGAGAAACTCCTTGCATGTGTTTGGTTATATTGAGTTGTCCATGCATGCTGATTTAGAAGTCACCAGAGTTCAAAGAGTAACACTGTACACTGTAGGCAAGGGAAAAAAAGAACTCCATCTCGGCTCTAGTAGCGACTGCCACTGCCCCGAAACCATTACCGTCTGAGAAGAGAAGAGCTGCACGGAAACAGTCTCCCCTGATGTGGAAAATCATGAATTACACAGACTCTGGGCTATTCTTTTGAGTGCATGTGGCCGTCAGTCTGCGAGAGAGAGAGAGAAGGGGGGGGCATGCGAGAAAAAGGCACGTTCGCCATTTCCGAAAAAACAATTTTAACCCCTACTGAACAACCCCATCATGGACAGCTGCATGCCTCCGCCACCAGTGTCTCCTCTATTTTAATTAACTCTTCCATTGTGTGCCCAAACCTCTCAAAAAAAAAGTGCACGGTACAAAAGCCTCTTCTCCAGGATTCATTTTTGTCGGGGCATCACAATGACAGGCAATGGCTAGGGGGGAGATGCAGGAGGAGAGAGGGGGGAGGGGAGGGAGGGGACACCTTTCTAAAGTGATTCTGAAGCCCTCTTAGGCCTACTAGGGTGTAGGGAGTGTTTTTGTGTGAGGGGAGAAACTATACGTAGCTCCGAGCGGGTCTAGTGCTCTCTCTTTATCTCTCTCTCTCTCTCTCTCTCTCTCTCTCTCTCTCTCTCTCTCTCTCTCTCTCTCTCTCTCTCTCTCTCTCTCTCTCTCTCGCTCTCTGTGTTTTTATCCCTCCTTAAATCTCTCATGTCTATCTTTTCATCCCTCTTCTCCTTCCTCTCTCTCTCTCTCTCTCTCTCTCTCTCTCTCTCTCTCTCTTCTCTCTTTCTCGCTTTGTGTGAGAGGAGAAATTGTAGCTCCAAGCAGGCTCTCTCTCTCTCTCTCTCTCTCTCTCTCTCTCTCTCTCTCTCTCTCTCTCTCTCTCTCTCTCTCTTTGTGTGAGGGGAGAAGGTGTAGCTCCAAGCAGAGTCTCTCTCTCTCTCTCTCTCTCTCTCTCTCTCTCTCTCTTTCTCATCCCACTGTACAAGACTGCTTAATCAGGCGTGCCTGCACACAGAATATAAAGTAGCGCAAACTAGCATGCGGGCTAGGCTCATTCCAGTGTTGCCGTGCGCTTGTTAAGCAAGCTTCATTCCCCTGTTATTCCCCTGTTTTTATTTTATTTATTTAGTTTACTTTTTTTAACCAGGGCTTGACTTATCCTCCCTATGGAGGAGGCTAGCTGATCCCTGCAGTGAGACTGAGGGTTGGTGTGTGTGTGTGTATGGGTGTGTGCCGGGCCAGGGCACAGGTTTGGCCGGGCACGGGACAAAGTAATCTGAAAGGGCCCCCCTGCCCAATAGATGCAATGTAATGAGGAATCAGTTCTGGGCCCCTTCTCTCCCTGGGCCCGGGACTATTATCCCCTTTGTCCTCCCTTGTCGGCACCCCTGAGTGTGTGTGTGCGCGCCCTTACTTGGGTCTTAGCATCAGTTTCACACAAACGCGCACAGCACAGACATGCTTAATACTTTCTTTGATGCTCGCTTCAAGCTTCACTGATGGCAATGGCAGAGCTGCAGCTTGTCCCGTTGCATTTTCTGGCATCTGCTAATATTTCACAGTGATTTGGCTTTTTTGTTCAAGAGATATGTACTGTACGTGTCCGAAATGGATAAAGGCAGCCGAGCTCCTTCATTTTCGTTTTCTGTTTCTGCGATTCGATTCGATTATTTTCGATACTTAAGAATGCCCCACAATTCGATGCGATTCAATTCAATCGTCAGATAGTATCGCGATATATTGATATATTTTGATTATTTACACCCCTAGTGTCCTGTGTCTACTGTACAGCAGTGTATCTGGGATCTGCACTGATGGGGGATGTTGGGTGTGCTGTGCCTGTCTGTAGTCTGGCTATTCAAGTTGGTCCATCTGCATTATCGCTTAGCCTAACTCCCCACTGACCTGTGTGCACTCTCCTTTCACCTTCTCCCCACCACAATCCACCTCTCCATCCTCTAAACCTCCACAATCCACACTCCTTCCACCCTCCACACATTCAACAATCTACCCCCTTCCATCCTCTACACCTCCACAATCCACTCCTCGCACCCTCTCCCCTCCACCCCTCCACAATCTACCTCACTCCACCCTCCACTTCTCCACAATCCACCCTCCTCCATCCTCCACTTCATTCACAATCTAACCCCTTCTGTCCACTTCATTCACAATCCACCCCCCTCCACCTTCTTCCCACAACCCCTCCACCCTCCACCACCCTCCACTTCTCCACAATCCACCCGTATCCATCCTCCACCCCTTCACACTCCACCCCCTGTTCCGTCCCCCCCCCCCCCCCCCCACCCACAGGCAAGACGTTCACCATGATTGGCCAGGACATCTCCACCCAGAGCCTGGGCGTGGCGCCGTGCGCCATCTCCTGGCTCTTCAAGCTGATCGAGGAGCGCCGGGAGAAGGTGGGCGCCCGCTTCTCGGTGCGCGTCTCCGCCGTGGAGATCTGCGGCCGCGACGAGGCCCTCGCCGACCTGCTGTCGCACCTCTCTTCCTCATCGTCGACGTCGTCATCGGCGGCGGCGGGTGGTGGTGGTGCTACCGCCGGCGCCGCAGCACAGGACGATGGCCAGTCCCCCGGGGTCTACCTGCGAGAGGACCCTGTGAGCGGCTCTCAGGTAAGTGACCCCCTCTGGCTCCAGGGCTTGACACTGGCGCCTGCCAACCAGCCAAATGCTGGTAAAACTTGGCTGTGGCTGGTAACAATTTCAGTGTCACTAGCTTGACATTAACTCTTTCTCTTGCCGGCCGCTGTAGCTAATGATTTCCCCGAGTCGCTAGCATCCACCTATTCCACTAGCCACAAATTTATTTTATTTTATTTTTATCATGACACTGTACATAAACCTCAGAGGATGAGTTGCTTAAAGCAAGAAGATGAGTGCATGGGTTTCTACATGGAAATAAAATAAACAAATAGAAACTGAGTAACTGCTTTTTCTTGAACTTAAATACAATTGATAGACAGGGACAAAGTGCAGAATATACACTATTCTGTTCTGTCATACCATAGAAAAAGCTACCTGCCAAATTGGCTAGTGATACTGAAATTGTTACCAGCTATGCTATGACATTACTGAGCGTCTTAAGTAACAGACAAAAACATAGCCATTACAACTTTGGTGACAGCAAGTTTATAACATAAGCTCTGCGCTAAGGGCTTAACTACTTTTATGAACAAGTCAGTTCATTATAGCACTTGTATTCCACACCTCTACTCCAACATACATCTCTGCTTGCTACAGTATTGTCCATGATTGGTGTGGGAGGGTGCGTCTAGGAGAGGTGAGGGGAGGAGGAGGATGGAGTGTGGTGGTGGTGTGGGAGGGTGCGTTTAGGAGAGTTGAGGGAAGGAGGAGGAGGATGGAGTGTGGTGGTGGTGGTGTGGGAGGGGGCGTTTAGGAGAGGTGAGGGGAGGAGGAGGATGGAGTGTGGTGGTGGTGGTGGTGGTGGTGGTGTGGGAGGGTGCGTTTAGGAGAGGTGAGGGGAGGAGGAGGATGGAGTGTGGTGGTGGTGGTGTGGGAGGGTGCGTTTAGGAGAGGTGAGGGGAGGAGGAGGATGGAGTGTGGTGGTGGTGTGGGAGGGGGCGTTTAGGAGAGTTGAGGGAAGGAGGAGGATGATGGAGTGTGGTGGTGGTGGTGTGGGAGGGGGCGTTTAGGAGAGGTGAGGGGAGGAGGAGGATGGAGTGTGGTGGTGGTGGCCCATTACTCTCCCAGGTCTTTCCTCCCTTTGTTAATTGAACGAGAAGCTTCCTCCCGTCTGTGCGGCCAATGACTTCATCATCTGACCCGATTTTATTTCTGTTACCTCTTCCTCACCTCCATCTTCCTCCAGCCCACCCACCCACCATCCACTCACACACACACATACACACACACACAGACACACACACACACACACACACACTCCTATCCTACCGTACACCCTCCTGATAGCGCTTCTCATACGGATGTCACCTTGGAGACTCGGCTTTCACAGCCAGAAAATGTGCCCTTCGTCCCTTCAATTATCAGATTCGCCACAATGGGGGATGTCTTCTCATTCAGGCCCTTGCCATTTTTTATCTTTATCATGCGCCGCCAATCTGCCTTCTTCCTACCCCCTTTTGTATTTCCTCTCGTCCGCATAGCCCACATTCTCTTTGCTTTCTCTATCTCGCTCTCTCTCTCTCTCTCTCGTTCTCGTCCTCTCTTTTTGCTCTATCTTGGTCTTTCTCTCCCCCTCTCTCTCTACCTCTCTCTCTCTCCTCACATCTCTTTTTGTACACTCTCACTTCATGCCACTATCCTCTCTCTCTCTCTCTCTCTCTCTCTCTCTCTCTCTCTCTCTCTCTCTCTCTCTCTCTCTGCTTTTTCTGTCTTTTTGCCCCTCTGTCTCATCATCACTCACTGTCGTTTTCTTTCTCATTTTTCTCTCTCTGTTATTCTCCCTTTCTCGTTTCCTGCCTCTCTGTCCCTCCTACTCCCTCTCTCTGTACATCTCTCTCCCTCTTATCTCCCCCATTCCCCCCTCTCTCTATACCTCTTTCTCTCTATCCCTCTTTCCAGCCTCCCCCTTCCTCTCTCCGTCTCTCTCTCTCTCTCTCTGTCTAACCCTCTCTATCTCTCTCTTGCTAATCCTCTCTCTCCTCCCTCCCTCCGTCTCTCCATTTCTCTCTCTCTCTCTCTCTCTCTCTCTCTCTCTCTCTCTCTCTCTCTCTCTCTAACCCTCTCTCTTTAACCCTCTCTCTCCTCCATCTCTCTCTCTCTCTCTCTCTCTCTCTCTCTCTAACCCTCTCTCTTTCTAACTCTCTCTCTCTCGCCTCCCCCTCTCCGTAGCTCCAGAACCAGTGTGAGTTGCGGGCCTCGACTGCGGAGCGTGCTGCCTACTACCTGGACGCGGCGCTGGCCGCCCGCAGCACCAGCCACCCCGACTGCCCTGACGAGCAGCGCCGCAACTCCCACATGCTCTTCACCCTGCACGTCTACCAGTACCGCATGGAGAAGAGCGCCAAGGGAGGAAGTAAGTGGCCTGAGCCTGAGCGTGGGTTGGTGTGGGTGTACTGGGGTGCATTTCTCAAAAGAGAAGTTGTTAGCCTGTTAGCAACTTCGGTAGTTGCCAATGGGTAAATGCATTGAAAACAACAAAGTAGCTAATGTAGTAAGCAACTTTGGTTTCGAGAAATCCACGCCTGTATTGCCTCTTTTCCACTGCCGGTTTTTCTGGTAGGCCTAACAGCTCGACAAAGCGTGATTCGGCCGCCACTTGCTTTTCAAATAGGCACGCCACAGCTCAATTGTAAAGCAAAAAGTGGCGGCCCGAGTCGCGCTGTGTCGAGCTGTAGGCCTACCAGAAAACCGGCAGTGGAAAAGAGGCATATGTCTGCCCTGTAAATGGCCGCTCTAATTATATTTTGGTCGGTGTCTTAGAGTATGTGTTTGTGGCGGTGCCTGCGACGAGCCAACTCATGCTTGTCTGGCTGAGATTGTGTGGCGAAATACGTAGTAGTGTGTATGTGTGTGTGTGGGTGGGTGTTACTCTCTAACAGTATGCAGTCGGGTCGTTTGCGAAACAGCTTGGGGAGGTTAGCACACTCTTGCTCATCGCTGCGTCTCCATCAGTGGCTTAATGAGCCTTCACTCACCTCTCCGAGGTTTAATTACAGCGGGCGGAACAAGTTGTTTGGGCCATCACTGCCTTCCCATGAAACATTCATTCAATCATTTATTCAGGAACATTATCGTTAAAGTTCGATTCCTGGACTGCAGGTACCAAACCGTGTCATTTTCCACCACACAGCCCCACCGCTGCGGGATCAAGTTCTACGCTACGGTGCTGTAGCGCGTGTATAATCTCTCTCCCCATGCCCCGTTCCTGCTCATGTGGAAATGACTCAGATGTGCACAATTCAAATGAGTGCAGTGAATGCACTTTCATCTTGCTCTCCCAGAACTTATTTTTTGTGTGTGCGTGTGCGTGTGCGTGTGCGTGTGCCTTTGTGCGTGTGTGTGCGTGTGCGTGTGTGTGTCTTTTCGTACAGTACTTCATTAGTATCTCGAAAGAAGTAAGACAGTTGCAGTGGGATGCACACAATACTGGCCAGTGTTGCCAGATGAGGCTGATGATTTCCAGCCCAAAAAATGCTCAAAACCCGCCTGGAAGCACTAAATCCCGCCCAATTCTATTGATTTCTATGGGAAAAATTGCGTGGGTTTTCCTGCAAAATGCCATTTTTACCCGCAGACGGCCATCCCAAGCAGCCCAATTGGGCGGGAAACAGCCCAATCTGGCAACACTGATGCTGGCGTGTCTATTATCTCTCCGTCCAACTGAACATATATTAATTAGCTTCATTTGAGACTGCCATAGATACAGTAGCAGGAAGGGGGAACTAGCGTCTCTCTCTTCTGGAGCTCAGCACCACACACCTTCACACACCCACACACACACACAGACACACACACACGCACCCACATACACACACTCAAACACACACACCCACACACACACACAGACACACACACACACACACACACACACACACACACACACACACACACACACACACACACACACACACACACACACACACACACGCACCTCCCCCAGTTAAATCATCGCTCCCACAGTAGCCTACGTGGCCGTACCTGTCAGCGTAGCGCTTCCTCGCGTTAGCCTGGTCATTAGTATTTCACCGACGGTCTCCTACTCTAGCCTACTCTAGATGGGCGCTGGGCACAGTCGGAATACATTTCAATGCCTAATGAGCGCTGGGAACCTCTAGCCGGCGATATGTTTATAGACCGGTGCAAGTGATGAGGAGGCAGCAGGGTTGCCAGATGAGGCTGATGATTTCCAGCCCAAAAAATGCTCAAAACCCGCATTGAAGCATAAAATCCTGCCCAATTCTATTGATTTCCATGGCAAAAATTGGGCGGGTTTTTCTTCTAAATGCCATTTTCACCCGCACACAGTCATCCTAAGCAGCCCAATTGGGCGGGAAACAGCCCAATCTGACAATGCTGGGAGGCAACAGGCAGGAGCTACTTAGCATTCCTCCCCCATGGAGGGCTCATCGCACATCTTCACCGGCGATTCTTTCGCTCAATGTGTTTTTTTCTTAAATATTTTTGCTGACGTGAGGTTAATTTCTGATATTTAGTTTGCTATTGAAAACATGTTGAAATGCCTCCATTCCCATTCGATGAGCATTTGACTTGCAACTGACCTGACTGACTGACTTTCGAATGAACCCAGAACAATTTTTCTGGAAATAGTACAGCGGTTCTTTTGAGCTGCTATACTGTGAGGAGGACTTGGTGTCGGTCGTGATGCGTTTGCCATGAAGTTCTCTTCCCCTCAGGAATATTTTTCAAAAACCTCAAGAGAGGTTTCGCAGTCTGCTCAAAGACAGAAGTTGTCATAAGTGATTTGTCAGGTTGAAAGTGGAATCCACCAAATGATTGTTTGATCACGCTCGATCCATGCTAATTCACGATAGCAAACCCAAACGGTGTCTTCTCTCATTTCAAAGACAGACACACGTTCAATCAATGAGCAATTCCTCAGTGTTGTCCTCGAGGTCATATTTGATTTGTTGAAATGTATTCGAGTTTGGACATTATTATTCAGAATGGGCTACAGTCTTGCCATTTTAATCAGGGGTATCACAATGACAAAAGAAATCAGACAGTGGCTCTCCTTTAACCGTATCCTTTTCCTCAAGACATTAATTGGACAGTTATGAATATATGTCTGGATTTTTTTTTGAAACTGGACTCTTGTCTGGGATCTTTTCATATGGAGGTCGACCCATTTATAATCCATGGTGGTTATTAAAGCATATCCAAGGTCATGGTTTTATCTCAGAGGAAACACAACCTATTTCAGCCCCCTGTGAATGTTAATTTGCCCCTCTGCAACCACTTCATAATAAGTCTTCCCTCTCCTACCTCTCCTCTCCTCTCCTCTCCTACACTCCACCACTTTTTTCCGCACCATTCCCATCCAATCCATCCCACCCTACACCATCTCTGCCAATCTTCCACCACCACCTCCCCACCCCTCATCAACCAACCCAACCACCCTCCCGCCCTTCCACCACCTCTACTCATTATCAACTCTAACCAATCAACCCATCCGTGTCCCTCCACCACCTCCCCCCACCCCCACTTCCCCTACTCCAATCCCCCCCCCCCCCCCCCCCCCCCCACCCTGGCAGTGTCCGGCGGTCGCAGTCGCCTTCACCTGCTGGACCTGGGCAGCTGTGAGCCTGACCTGAGCCAGACCCGCGACGGAGGAGGACGGGGCCAGTGTCTGTCCCTGGGGGCCCTGGGCAACGTCATCCTGGCGCTGGCCAACGGGGCCAAGCACGTGCCCTACAGGTACAGTGTATATTTATATTCCACATTTCCTTTGGAGCCATTAGTGTTGTGTGAGGAAATGGGTGTTTTTGTCTCTCTCTCTGTGTGTGTGTGTGTGTGTGTGTGTGTGTGTGTGTGTGTGTGTGTGTGTGTGTGTGTGTGTGTGTGTGTGTGTGTGTGTGTGTGTGTGTGTGTGTGTGTGTGTGTGGAGATAGATGGCTGTGTGTGTGTGTGTGTGTGTGTGTGTGTGTGTGTGTGTGTGTGTGTGTGTGTGTGTGTGTGTGTGTGTGTGTGTGTGTGTGTGTGTGTGTGTGTGTGTGTGTGGAGGAAGATGGCTGTGTGTGTGTGTTTGTGTGTGTGTGTGTGTGTGTGGCTGTGTGTGTGCGCGTGGCTGTGTATGTGCGCGTGCGTGTGGCTGTGTGTGTGTGTGTGTGTGTGTGTGTGTCAGTGTGTGTGTGTGTGTGTGGAGAGAGAGAGAGAGAGAGAGAGAGAGAGAGAGAGAGAGAGAGAGAGAGAGAGAGAGAGAGAGAGAGAGAGAGAGAGAGAGAGAGAGAGAAGGGTAGGGGGAAGTGGGGTGTAGGGGGCTGTTGCGTTCCGTTCTCCAATTTAGTCCATTTGTGTCTCCTCCCTGGCTGCAACTTTTGCGCATGTTGCAGACTCCCTTTCTAGCCAGTGGATCAATGGACCCAATTAACTGACTTGGAAAGGGTGGAAATGGCAAGCCGTGGGAGGCTTGAAATGAATGGATGTGGGAAGTTATTGATGGCATTTAGATTTCAGATGCGAGACAAGGCTGGCTTTGCCATTGGCATTCGGAAGGGCAGGCCAGAACTTAGATAGTCATCAACAAAAGGCTAGAGTTAACCTTTTTTCCACCCCTACTATTTAGCTCAGGAAATGTCAAATTTTCAAATCTAGCATTCAAGCACACTAGCACTAGCACAAGGTAACTTTAAAGGGTGTATACAAGTATATTTCAAGTAAATCCACGAAAATAATTCCACTATTTGCTCAGTCTGTGGCATTGCGCCAAAGGGCGTAAACCATTAGGTTTTCGCAATATTGTATGCTTATTGCGAATATGTCTCTTTCAGCAGTGCAGCAGTAAGTGGGTTGGTTGGCTCTTGTGATCTTGCTGCAGTGGAGGGTTGGGGGTTGGTTGGCTTGTTGAATGTCTGGTTGGCTGGTTGGTGAGAGATGGCAGGGGCTTGGCTTGGGGCTGGTGGTTGGGATTGGCTTGGTTTTTGGCTAACGAAGGGTCCTGTTTTGATGAATTATTCAGGGACAGCAAGCTCACCATGCTGCTGCGGGAGTCCCTGGGCAACATCAACTGCCGCACCACCATGATTGCCCACATCTCCCACTCGCCGGCCAAGTACGCCGAGACGCTCAGCACCGTGCAGCTCGCCTCGCGCATCCACCGCATGCGGAAGAAGAAATCCAAGGTCAGTGTCCGATATTTGTGATGGAATATACATCCTTACACATATATTAGCCAAAGAGTGAGCTATACATGGTTAATATATGTGTAAGGATGTGTGTTATGTCCTCTGTATTTATTTATGTATGTATGTATGCTACTGGACACCTTCAATTCCCCGTGGGATCAATAAATGATACTCTACTCTACTCTGATATTTTCTGTAGTGGAATATTTTCTGCAACGTCGATACTCTGTCGTTGCCTGTTTTGTGTGTCTTGTTGCGTTAGGCATGCTGTATAGGATTTCATATCTGTCTGTAGAACTTTCAGTATTAAAGACCTGTACGAGTATTTCGGCATGGTGTGATTGGCTGAAAGCGTGCTGTTTCTGCTCCTCTTTTGGTGTGATTGGCTGAAAGCGTGCTGTTTCTGCTCCTCTTTTGGTGTGATTGGCTGAAAGCGTGCTGTTTCTGCTCCTCTTTTGTCCTAAAGGTGCACTGTGTAGGATGTGGCCAGAGGAGGTATTGCAACTACCCTGCTCATTGAAACGGCACTGCCTATTGCCAAATTTGGTGTTTTCATGAATATTTACCAAATAATAAACCAACATATACTAGTATCAAAGTACAGTAGGTTTTGCAGCTAAAATGTCTATTTCTAGAAAGTCAAAATGGCGGACCGTGGAAAAGATCACCCTTTTCATGTATGAAAATCGTAATGTTCTCAGTCATAATTCATTCTTAGAATTTGATGGTGGTGGTACGTTTTTGTTAAAAAGGTAACACTTGTGAATGGGCATCATGAATTCTGGAAATGAACTGCTAAAAATATTACACAGTGCACCTTTAAACAGGATTGATCTATTCACTCTACAATATTTCTTATCTCAATGTCTCCTGTGTTTAATAATATACATTTCAAGCTTCTGAGATTTCTGAAGTTGACATATTTTTTTCCTCTCTGTATGCTGCCTTGTTACAGTAATAATTCACAGAGAAATATTCTCTGTTGTTCAGTGCCAGGAAATCAATGACTTGCCTCCCACAGGGGGTCTTGTAATGTATGCATTTAGATTAGTGGAGCATACATTCGCCATTCGCCATAATTAGGCAGATTGACGACATGTATTTATTCCTTATGGATTGGAAAAAAATCATTCGCAAGCGTGAGTTGCCAGCCAATATGTTAATGCCGTGCATTGAAGCCCTGTCGGTGTAGCGTGCACTTTTAACCTTTGATGATATTGACATGTCATTTTTAAAGGAACTAATATGCCGTGGAATCAATTGAGCCTTGAATCTCTGCTATTTAATCAGCTCATATGCATTTCCATTTCTTAAAGCCTGCTAATGTATCCTGTATGCATTCAGATACCACTGTACTCCAGTGAAAGAGCTAAGATCTGAGAGTTACTTCTGAATGAGAGACACTAATTAACTTACTGTGATTTCTTTCTTTCTTCTTCTTCTTCTTCTTCTTCTTCTTCTTCTTCTTCTTCTTCTTCTTCTTCTTCTTCTTCTTCTTCTGTACTTCAGTATGCATCTAGTTCATCAGGAGGAGAGAGTTCTTGCGAGGAAGGGCGAATTCGTCGACCAGCCCATCTCAGGCCGTTCCACCCCAGGACCGTGGCACTTGACCCAGACATGCCCTCCATGCTGTCCAGCGACCCGGACTACTCGTCCAGCAGCGAGCACTCCTGCGACACGGTCATCTACGTGGGGCCCGGAGGGGCTCACATCTCCGACCGGGAGCTGAGTGACAACGAGGGACCGCCCGCCTTCGTGCCGATCATCCCCTCCCTGAACAGGAAGCGTGCAAAGGACAGCCCCAAGACGGACGGCGACCACTTCAAATGCAACACGTTTGCGGAGTTGCAGGAACGTCTGGAGTGCATCGATGGCAGCGAGGGCCCATCCACTTTCGCTGGAGAAGGCAAGGTAGTGCAAGCTGCCCCCAAGGTGAATAGCGAGGTTGGCAAAACCCCCGAGGAGACTGCTGTGTCTCCCAGGACTACTGCAGCCACAAAGAACTCTTTCCAAAAGCCTTTCAACACCGTTGGGTCCGGCATCCCAGCTCCGCTCAAGCACGACAAGGAACATTCCAAAACTCTCTCAGAATGGGGCACTTCTGAATCAAGCAACTGTGCAACAACCACAACAGCAACCGCAACCACAACAGCAAAAGACTCAGAACCTGTAGTCAGAGAGAAGGTCTACCTCAACAAAGGACCTCTGTCGAAACCCCAAATCACTTCTCCGTCTAGCAGAACCCCTAGGGCATCAGCAGGTGGTGCCAGCAGCCTGCCAGTTGGGCCTGCTGCTGCCGCACGGACACCACCTGTGGGCATGAGCCAGCAGGCTCTTAGACAGGGTGAGCAGCAGGGAGCAGGATCTCCTGTCCTGGAGAGAGCCCACCACCACATGGGACGAAGTCCCCTCGAGGTCAGCCATCTTCGGGCAGCCCTCCGAGGCCGGTGCCTGGAGAGGGATGTGCTGAGAACCACCCTCACTCTTCAGCAGCCTGTGGAGCTGAATGGGGAGGACGAGCTTGTGTTCACTGTGGTGGAGGACCTGCCCCCTGGCCTGATCCCAGATAACGGCCGCCCGTCAAGCATAATCAGCTTTAACAGCGATTGCTCCCTGCAGGCTTTGGCGTCGGGTTCGCGGCCCGTTAGCATCATTAGCAGCATTAACGACGAGTTTGATGCCTACACTTCCCAAGTCGAGACATCGCAGGCGAGCGCTGCGGCTCTCCGGCAATCACAGGAAGACCTGTATGCATGCCACGCAACTGGACAATCCTCCATTGGCTCCTGGCCTAGTGAGATGAGCGTGTGCACGCTTGATAGTGAGGCAGCCCAGCCGTTCAAAAGCCACATACCAAAAGGTAGGCATGTACAAGCGGACAGCACATCCTCTGTATTCGATTCTCCTGGTGCGCTGCGCATGGAGCCATTTTCCCAGAAAGGAGCCAAGAGCTCCCTGGGAGACAGCGGCATTTTCTTTTCGGAGGTCGACAGCGAGACTGCCAGCCCCTGCAGATCATCCCTGAACAAGTGCCCAGCCTCCCCCGATACTACCAAAGCATTCCTCAAAGGCCCCAAATCGACCAGAGCTAACACTCTGACCTCCTCACAGTCCCCACAGCTTCTCCACGGTTCTCACTCCTCGCTACCCAGGAAAACCAAACCTACCTCGTCTGTTGCTCCCGGCCAGAGCTGCAGCCGTGAACTGCCAAGGCAAGAGAGCCGACTGGAAGAGACGTGGCTTCGCAGTGGCGGTTTACTCACCGAGTCTAAACCCACAGACTCAGTGACATCTGCTGTCAAGTCCAGAATTGCCATGAGTAGCGGCCCGGCCAGGAAGCCCAACGGAAACAGCAACAGCGTTCCCCGGCCACCCAAGGTACAAGCTGCCTCCTCTGCCCAAAGGGTGGTGGACGGCTGTGAGCGGAGTAGCAGTAGTAAGAAAACGGAGACCTTCAGCAGGATGCCACAGCTAAGGCGTGGAGCTACCACTCTTGGAACGGTCTCAGTGCCCCATACCTCCTCCTCCGATTCTAAATGGGGCCAAGAGGGACTGCAAGCAACCGGCAGCCTACGATTCTCCTCCTTAGGTAAGAAAGGAAATGCACAAAAGGCTACTGGCCTGCCAAAATCCGAGAGCATTTCTCCCCCTGCCCCGCCCCTCCGGAAGTCTAGCCTAGACCAGAGGACCAGGATTGTTTTGTCTCCAAGTGCCTTGAGGTCAGGTGGCGATGCAGCCAAGTCCTCACTGCCCAAGACCTCAGCCTCAGAGGAGGACTTTGATGCTCAACTTAAAGGGGACTCAGCTAGCTTCAGGACATCCAGTTTGAGGACATCTTCTAATCTGAAGGCCAGAGGCGGCAAAGGGGATAATGGAAGGT
>NC_085874.1:44292754-44302754 GCF_034702125.1 Engraulis encrasicolus | reverse complement strand
GGCTCAGGATGCTGGAGAAGCGTCAGCAGCAGATCCGCGAGCTGAGGGCCAAGCACGAGAGACTCAAGAGGGAGCTGGAGGATGCCAAGACCCGGCTCATGCTCGACCCCGGAAAGTGGATGGGAGAGTGTAAGTACCAATTTAACCCCTCTTTTGATTTGTATTCATTTGCCATGATCTGAAGTGCTTGGAGTTTTGGATGGACATATGCAGCTACTCTAGATTGAGTAAATGTTGACAGGTGGTGACATGTTGGGTGAATTTCAGTAAGGAATACGCTTCCTACGTTGTCTTAAGTTATTATTACTCTGTTAGTATAACTTGAGATGTTTGATATTCCTCGTTTCTGCTGGCACTTCTAAAGAGTTGCATTCTAGAAATTGGTAGTTGTAGAACTTTGACAATGGGTTGATGCACTTACCACCTGTGACTAAATACTAGAGTAAACTAAATGTAACATAAACTATATGTTATGGTAACTCAGGGTAACAAAGTTGTTTATCTGAGCTTAGTGTACTGGTGACAGTTGTAGTTGACACACTATTAAGCAAACTGGAAACTGTGCCACAGCAGTGTAAGTGGCTTAGGTGTGATGGGGGTGTAAGAGGATGTATTGACGTTCTCAGTTACACCTAAAAGCTAAAGGCCAATGGAAGTGTATGAGCTACATCTGAACTTAATTCTGATACGCCATATGGCAGCTAAATGCGGTGTGGTGAGATTTTTCATTAGTGTTGTAAATGGTGAGGGAAAATAGTGAATTGTGACAATAATGATACGAAAAGAAAACCATATCCCTTTGCCATGCTTGTATTTATGTTTGACATAAATATGGCGACAAATGACTCTAGGTGTATTGTTTGCGACGGAACATGAAAACCATAATCTGGCGACCCTTCACGCCAGTGCACACAAGTATTGCCAGAACATTTTATTTTCTGCATCTATATCGATGACTACATTAGGGCTGTTTGCACGGTGCTCTGTCTTCCATATCGCGACATGGGAGTGGAGTGGAGGAGATGGAGAGGGAAAAAAGCTTGAAATTGAAAATATCGATCCGCTCCAATTATGTACTCATCCGTGGCTGTTGTATAGTCTCCATAGCAAAATGTGTTTACGTGGGGTTGGGCCTGCAGGGATAAGCTCATTTGGAACTAATACGGGATTGTTTACAGGTGCCTAGTGGGCCCGTTTGGCCTCTGCGAGTACAGCCCATTTACTGCGGCTGCTTACAGTACCGCCGACATGAAACTAGCGCGTAGGCCACTGCAATACGGTGCATTTTTGTTTTGTTTTGTTTTGTTTTCCTGTGCTGGAAATAATGAGAGCGGTTGGTCTTGTTTTTTACCCGTTTACCGGAACAATTTGAAGGGCAAATGATGAAGGAAAAGCGAAACACAATTCAGCACAGAGCAGAACACAAACGTTTTCCGTCATCACACTGCCAGTAGCAAAAAGTCTAAAAGACCAAACAGAGCTCGTTTTGAGTTGTTCAGACTGTAGTTTGTACACTGTAAAAACGTCAACATTTAGAGAGTAATCTTTGACCAAATACACTATAGAAGGTGTTAAATAGACTCAAATGTTGAATTAACAATGCATTTTTTTGCTGTGGATGTATTCCTTGTGTACTCTGCTTGATCCCATCAGCAGTATGACTATCATATATGATTTCGTCCTGTGCCATGGCCTACAGGGTTTAGTTTGTTTATTTGGTCTCATGTGCAAAAGTACATTAATTACAAAGAAAAGAGATGACCTGCACCAGAATATAGCTTAGAAGATCATTTCCATCTGTAGTCCCAGGACAGGTGAAAAACTGCAAAGGGTCATCCATATTTAAGGCGTGTTCCGATTCCTTCCCTGCTCCCTAGCCCTACTTGGGAGGTGACTTCCTCCGCCCTCATCCCCTCTCCACATGACTTTGGCATAATGCAGCCGGAGCTCTAAATAACTCAGCACACACACACTTGCCTTTGTGTCCTTTGTGCTCCCTAAAGGCCGATTGACCCTGAACACAAGATGTACGGTATACTGTACACTATGCAGTATCATGCCTATAGGCTACAGAAGAGTGTGCCTTTTAAAGGACCAGGATGCTGAATAATATGGAGGGTCCTCATTCATACTGTATGTGAAAAAATACAGATGCAGAAGTTGTGAGTCATTCGCGTCAAACCCTCTTTTCTTTGCCGACGGTCTTGCCTTTTATGTTTGGAAGCGAGTGGTTCTCAACATGTTTCTGACCATTCATCCAACACACTCACATGGGGAACCCAGCCATGCAAAGCCTCACACACAAACAACACAAACAAAAGCTTCTCTTCTGTTGCGCGCCCCCAATGCCATTGCCTTAAGCAATGAGAATGAGATGGGTGTGGAATGGAACACATTAGTATGTATTTTCACAGTGGGCCAGTTTTGGATGTTGCTTTCCTTTTCAACAACAAACCCAGATTTAGAAAATAAAGTGAGTTGGGGGAAATGGGCGCTGTGCTAAAGCCCTGTGGTTGTTTCGCTAGCCGCAATAAAGCGCTTGTTTACAGTAAGCCTGAGCTCAGTTTGTGTAAAGGGGCCACTGCGTCTTAACTGTGTTTAAACACAAAGCTCGCCGTGGATGGCCTCCTTTAAGTGGATGCTGAGGGATCTTCTGTGGTTGGTTAAGCTTTAGGAGTACTTTACATATCTATTTGTAGGAACATGGGCAGGTATTTGTGGACTGCGTTGGGCCGAGGAGCTCTGTAGAAACAAATGTGACGGGTCAATTTGGCCATGGATGAATTGAACAACAACCCGAATAACAATGAGGCTTATACATTTTCAGCTGTTGGGGGGCTTAACTTTACTTTATCAAGCTGTAGTGAAGAATAGGCCTACATCACAGTGTGGAATACCTGACTCTGTATGGCGATGTGTTGTATGTCATTTTAGACTAAGATTATAGAAAGGGAGCGTGAAAACAAAGATGTATCATGGGTACGATAACTGATAACAACTATAAGGAACTAATAACTAGTGATTAACTATCTGCAAAACTAAAAACTAATAATTATTTCATGATTCCTTGTGCTGAAACGGACTAACTTGTGTTGTGTTTGAAAGCAAGCATGTCATATTATGTAGCCATTGTATCCTCTGTTCCATTCTTATACTTATTCTCCTGTCTGTCCTCACTTTACTATTCTCTCATATACCCATTGTACTCATTCTTTTCTCCCTCTCCTCTCTTTTCTCCACTAGTCCCTCATGGGTATACGAATTCTCCTCTCTCTCTCTCTCTGCTCCTCTATTGTTTCATACATCACTCTCCTCTCTCTTTTCTCATACAGCACCGGTATTCTAATTCTCCTCCGCCTCTCCTCTCTCCTCTCTCATATGTGTTCTAATTCTCCTTCTCCTCTCCTCTCTCCTCTCTCCTATGTATTCTAATTCTGCTGCCCCTTTCCTCTCTCCTCCCTCCTCTCTATTCTAATTCTGCCGTTCCTCTCCTCTCTCCTCTCTCCTTTGTATTCTAATTCTCATCCGCCTCTCCTCTCTCCTCTCTCCTCTCTCCTCCCTCCTCTCTATTCTAATTCTGCCGTTCCTCTCCTCTCTCTTCTCTCCTATGTATTAGAATTCTGCCACCCCTCTGGTCTCTCCCTCTCCTTTGTATTCTAATTCTCATCCGCCTGTCCTCTCTCCTCTCTCTTCTCTCCTTTGTATTCTAATTCTCATCCGCCTCTCCTCTCTCCTCTCTCTTCTCTCCTATGTCTTCTAATTCTGCCACCCCTCTGGTCTCCTCTCTCCTCTCTCCTTTGTATTCTAATTCTCATCCGCCTCTCCTCTCTCCTCTCTCCTCTCTCTTCTCTCCTATGTCTTCTAATTCTGCCGTTCCTCTCCTCTCTCCACTCTCCTATGTATTCTAATTTGGCCACCCCTCTCCTCTCTCCTATGTATTCTGATTCTGCCACCTCTCTCCTCTCTCCTATGTATTCGAATTCTGCCACTTCTCTCCTATGTGTTCTAATTCTCTCCTCTCTCATATATATATATTCTAATTCTGCTGCCCCTCTGCCCTCTCCTCTCTTCTCTCTCCCCCAGTTGACGTGGACCCGGACCTGGACATGGACTCGCAGGACTACCTTGAGGCACTCCACCAGGCCACTGGGGAGCTGCAATTCTGTGTCAACCTCTGCAAGTCTCGCGTCATGATGGAGACCTGCTTCGATATCGTGGTGACCGGCACCACGGCGACGCAAGGAGGGCACCAGGAAGTTGAAGTCTGAGTAGACGGAAGTGAAAAAGAGGAGGAAGAAGAAGAAGAAGAGGCAGAGAGCAGTTAATGGAGAGGAGGAGGAGGAGTAGGAGGAAAGATGTTTCAAGGCAAAGTATTCAGTGGATACGCAAAGCAGGAGCTCAAACAAATGCAACACAAAACGGTGGCGAAAACTGAAGCAGAGAGTGCTAGTGGTCAAAGCCGGAAACAAGGAAGTTGTTGGGACTGACAAAGAGATAGCCACGGGCTAAGAGAAGGACTGAGCATAACGAATCACGACTGACTGACCCTGGATCAGTTTTTCGTGAAATCTTACCTGTGTAGACAGAATGACGAAGATGTGAACGCAAAGAGTGTCATCGCCCTCTCCCATTTATTATCGTCATCATGTTTTTTCACCAGGATGTGCCTTGATCATTTACGATCCCGAGGGATTTATCTTTCTTTCTGACTTGGTGCTAGTTATGAAACCAGCTTACCTGAGCAAAACCCTTATGTATTCCCTTTCTTTGAGAAAAAAAATCACATAAAAGTATTTTATATTATTGTATTGTAATCTGCATTGTATTTATACATGATTTTAATTGCGAAAAAAAACATTATGTAAGGGGCAGTAATATATGTATGTATATGTATATGTATATTTGCATGTATATATAAAAATATGTATATTATTGCTTCCCCCTTCAGGGAGTTATTCCAGACAGCCGGTTTAATCACTTTCCTGGGTACCCTCACTTATAGCAAAGACATAAATCACATAATAGAGCGGCCATGTGGCTGCATCCTCCCAGCAAGGGAGCTGCAAGGGCTCTGCTAGTTGGAGGTTTATCACTTACAGGACATCTAGTGAACTTATCCCGGGTTAGTTAGTAAACCACATACTTGGAATCCCTCCCAGACCTTTGCCTTTTTTTGTTATCATTGTCAGTTGCACAGTCTTTTTCACCGCCATTTCCATCCCCCATACTCTGATGGTTGCTTCAAATATTGTGCTCGAGAAATGTTTCCACTCTCTTTTGTGGTGCGCCGAGCGTGTATCAACAGTGCAATTTAATCTCTTGACCACCGGGCCCGCTAAACTCCTTGGCCCCTTCCACTGGTCCAGCGGAGTGAGTCAGTGAGTGAAGGAGGCAGTGAGTGAGTGAGTCAGTGTTGCCAGATGTGTCTGACCAAATCCCGCCTAAAAGCAAAATATGCTCAATTCCACCCAAATTATACAATTTACATTGACTTCTATGGGCCCAAAACGGCTGAAAAAAACGCCAAATGGCCAATTTTCCCCATTTTTACCCGCAGACACTCATCCCAAGTAGCCCAATTTGGCGGGCACCCACCCAATCTGGCAACACTGGAGTGAGTGAGTGGGCTCTGAATTGGATGGAATGCCGCAGCTCTGGCAGGAGATGCTCATCCGTCTCTCTTAGTTACAGTCATCCGTCAGGGTCTGCTACAATACCCCCACTCTCTCTTCTCCCACGACTGGAGTGTGTGTGCGTGTGTGTCTCTGTATGTGTATGTGTATGTGTATGTACATTTCCATGAGCATGTGGCTGCACTCTTACAAGGCCTGACCAGCCATTAGATCGTTTTTGAGTGGCACAGTCGGATGCGTCTCATAAATCAGAGTTAGGCGAACACACACACACACACACACACACACACACACACACACACACACACACACACACATACACAAGCACGTTCACACACACACACGCACGCACGCAAGCACAAATACACTTGACGCTGCACAGTAGGATGGAGCTCCCTGGGCAAATATGATACTGACACTGCAAACTCTTTACCTGCCCAGCCGCATGTGTTTGGGGTTTGGGTGTTTGGACAGATATTGATCCAGACTTTCTGCTGGAGTCTGCATACCAAACAACAACAACACTACACACTGCGCTGCCTGCATCATCTTTAGCAGTGATGCAGTGGCACGGCACGGCACGGCACGGCACAGCACAGCAGCAAAGAGACTTGAGAGAGCACAAGCATTTATCAACTCAACTGGAATTTCACAATTATCTCATTAGTTGGCAGCAAATATCTGGCTGTTTTGTGACACACACACACACGCGCGCGCACACACACACACACACACGGACAAGTACACACACGCACAAGTACACACACGCACACACACACACACACACACACACACACACACACACACACGCGCGCGCACACACACACACACACACGGACAAGTACACACACGCACAAGTACACACACGCACACACACACACACCAGAAATGAGAAAGCAGTAGGGCACCAGCGTCCCCCTCTCGAGTGGAGTTGCTTTCAAACAGTGTCTTACGTAAAATCAAAACCAACACTCACAGTTGGCAAACGCTGAACTCTCCAAAGCGTTATCCTCACCAACAACGCCCCTTCGCTATGTAAACTTAGGAGCAGTTAGCAGGAAAACTTAAACAACAACAGACTTAAACGGTGGTGCTCCCTTCCTCGTGTGCCCGTTTTTTTTTTTTTGCTCCAATTAGGCATGTTTCTCTATCAGTGCCCTTGTTGTTATTGTTGTTTATTTATTTATTATTTTAATAGACCAACAAGGTCACCTTGAGTCCAATTAATGGTTTAAGGGTTCCACTGAGGTGGGAAATCATGGAAAACATCAGAGGGGGGGGGGGGGTTTGAATAATAAATGAATAAGTGATTGTGATTAAAACCTTGGATGTCAGCATGTTTAAGTAATTAATCGCAATATGATGCATTAACTTCAAAGCTTTGGATGGGGCTCATGGGAGCGGCTCAGCTTAGCTCTCACCATTCGCCGCAGTTCACGCTACCCTGTTACACCTAAACAGGGCAAGTCATTCATGACTAATCATTTGTGATTCATCTACATTCACCACTTTGCACACATCAATCCCGTAGCATCGTTTACTTTACAGGAACGGGTCAAGCACCACAGTTACTCACGGTCCAGCACCACAAATCGGCCTATCGGCTTAACCGCTTTGTAATAGTTTGTTTTATCGCTTCAGCAGATACGGTATGAGTTTTTGTGTGTGTGTGCCATTGTAGTGTAACATCACAGCCTGAAGGGTCAAGTGAACTGAACTGTTACTGAACTGAACACTGGGGGATATATGCGACTCTTTGGGGGCGTACCGTATGTGTGTGAACATTACCACCTGTGACTAAAGGACATCTGTGTTTTTGACCTAAAAAGCTAGGTCGTTCCTGTGCGGATCATGGTCCTTTTTTTATATACGTATCTCTCTATCTCTCTTTGTTTTGAATGCATTCTGTCTACACCTCCCAGATAATGACTCTGTCTGTTTTTTCGGTATTGCTGTGTGGTTGTTCATGTGCTCTTTCAAAGACTAAAAAAAGATAATGAGTATGTGTGTTAAATTGCTCCCATTTCAGACCCATAACCTTTAAAAAAACTAAGTATTTTTTTAACAGAACAAATCCTCTTTTCAACAAAGAAATCTCTCAGGCTCATTTTGTAGTTGCTGCATGAAATATTTATTAATCTTTTTGTAATATTTATTTTATGTTATTGTCTTTTTTTAAAGAAACCTTAGACTCTTTTTTCAGTTCCTTTTATCGGTAAGTTATATAAAACACTTTTTTTGCCAAACATATTGAGAGAGAGACTTTTAACATGTAACATGTTTTTTTGGCTTTGTATTGTACAGTTTTATAATCCTTTCTAACAAAATGTACAGTATTCCGTTTGCATCTATTCATAATTGTGAATAAAGGTTACCTTTTCCTCTTTGTAATATGCCGTGGGACTGAATTTCATTCACACATCTGGAGTGCATTTCTCAAAAGAGAAGTTATTAGCCTGTTCGCAACTTCGGTAGTGGCCAATGGGAAAATCCATTGAAAATTACAAAGTAGTTAAGGTAGTAAGCAACTTTGGTTTCCAGAAAGGCACCACTGTATTCCACATCCAACAGGAGGTAGAGGGGGAGGTGGGACAAATGTAGCCAGGCCACACCCACCTAGTGACGCAACACCTTCGCAGTTGCTTCTAGTCAGGCCAAGAGCAATGTAAATATCGTTTCTGATCTCCTGAAAAAAACAGGAACTCCACCCACTTTGTCTGACACCAGTCAACCAGTAGCAAACCTAGGGAGACGGTTCAACCATGCCATTTGGGAAACGTTAATTGTTATGGTCTTGGTCAGACCAAGTCTCGAAGAGATTTGAAAGTCGATGATAATCAGGCTCGGACAAATGGTATGTTGTCCTGGACCCGGGGAGGGGAGGGGGCAGAATTGGGGTCTGCATTATATTGTACGTATTGAGAGGCAGGCCTTTGACAGCATATTGTACGTATTGGGGCAGCCATGGCCCAGTGGTTAGAGAGTTGGTCTTTCAATCTAGGGGTTGCCGGTTCAAACCCCCCCTGACCTCTCCCCTACATCTACATCCATGGCTGAAGTGCCCTTGAGCAAGGCACCTAACCCCAGATTGCTCCAGGGACTGTAACCAATACCCTGAAAAATAAAAGTTGTAAGTCGCTTTGAATAAAATGAAAGCGTCAGCTAAGTGCAATGTAATGTTAATGTAATGTTAGGCAGGCCCTTTCAGATTACTTTGTCCCAGGCCCAGCCAGACCTGTCAGCAGTCCGGCACATCATTATAATGGTAATGGTACCATGACTCCTCCTGGAAGCCATAATAAGAAGTTTTGCCATGGTAACAATCGGTTCTAGAAGGGGAAAAAAACCCAAAACAAAACAAACACTGTTGCGTCGGTACCCCAGCTGATGAATTTGCTGCTTAGCTTACCGGCTGCTGTGGGTTATGGATTTCCTCTGAGTACTACACAAACCTTGAAATAGTCCACCATCACTCCAGCCCAGACTCTTATCACTAACAGGGGAGTCTGTCACGGTACATAATGGCCAAGCACCCTCCGTGGGAACCAGGGGTGCATTTCTCAAAAGCATAGTTGTTAGCAGTTAGTTGCCAATGGGATATTGCATTGCAACCAGCAAAGTAGCTACCGTAGTTAGCAACTACGCATTCGAGAAATGCACCCCAGTGTTTCCCACACAACCCAACAATACTGAAACCTGTTTTCCACTGTTGTAAAGTAGGTCACACTTATTATATATTTTTCTGGGATACTTGCTTGTTGAATAAGACATTACTCGAATTGGAAGGATGCTGCTGTTGCACGTGGCCTGTTTCTTTTCGCAAGACCTGGCTCCCTGATTATTCACGAAAAGTGTGACACGTGTAGCAGGGGGTGACCCATTATGCCAGTGAATACAGCAGGTAACTGGGAACACTGATGATGGGCTAGACCCGAAACGTTTGTCCCCTGTCTGTCGGTTTTATTTACTTTTTTCGGCTTTGTTTAATACAGTTTTTGATTCTGCATTCAGCTCCAGTGTGCGACTCCTTTCTTCTTTTTCATTATACTGCTCTTGGAATTACGCACCGAGCGATACGCTCAGGATAAGACATTGGCGCGGATGCCACCCCACCATTACTAGTGAATACAGCAGAAACTGAACATAAACCATATGATATTGTAGGCTTGCACGCATACACGTATCTGTGATGTGACATGTGGAGTTGGAATACCAAAAACATGGTGTAGGTTACCGCAGGTTGCCGACATGGAGTTGCAGACACATGCAGCAGCAATTAGATGACAAAGCTTCAAGTGAGGGTAGTTATTTCTATCAGCACTGTATGCATAATATACAATGGCTGTTGGGAAACAGGAATCGTATGA
>NC_085874.1:44277754-44285254 GCF_034702125.1 Engraulis encrasicolus | reverse complement strand
GTTCGGGTTTGTGTTCAGTTAAAACATGCCTGGGTACCAGTCGCAGATTGTTCAGTTAGCAAGTGGCTCTTATCTGGAAGGAAAAAAACGTGTGTGATAGGCTACATCCACATCTAAACATTACGAATTTGCACCGTAGTCTACTGTAATGATTGCATACAGTGTAATGCACCATCTAGATGAAAACCGCTGACTTCTTAATTGGTATATGGTAGACTACATTTTGAGGGGATTTCGTGACAGCTTCGCTTTGCAGTGGTTCGCTGCTAAGGGGATTCCCTCCTTGCGACAAGCGACACAGCTGAGTAGGCTAGGCTACTTTACTTTGACAGTCAGTCAGTCTTTCCAAGGCCATTGGAGGTTAAATTATTTAACACGTGTTTACCACGACGGTTTCGATTCGACAAATTGGTCGGCAGCAACGTAGCAAAAATAAGATACTTTTTGGTTGTGCTTCTGTTTGGAAGTTCTAGCTGAGCCGACAAACGGCAGTGCACAGAATCTCCTCCCTGTCAGCTGGCTATGCTTCCTGCGTTGTGACTAGTGAACTCAGCAGGGGGTTCAGCGCACCCTTTTTTGTGTTGGAGTAAACCGTGTAGACTGCGTTTCATGCGTTTTGAATATGGCTCATTATAATGTGGTGTAGGGGCCCCGGATTGCGTCTGCACCGGGCCTCGGCGAGGGTTAACGCGGCCCTGGTTAAAGGGTCCCCCCTCAGTGACGCAGATTTGACTCATCTGTGGGCCTTGAAGCCTCATGGGCCCCCATTTTCAGATATGTCTAAAAAAAAAAAAGTTTTTTTTTTATTTTTACATTTCTGAAAATATGACCCACCACGAGGGTGCGGGGCCCACCAAGAAATGCCCGCTATACCAGATGGCCAGTCCAACCCTGCCTAGTGTTTTAACGACAAGCCACCCGTTTGCTGTTAATGCAATTATACGCTGCAGGGCAGTTGACGGTTTACTAGACACAGAGGGCCCGTAGTGGAGGAGGCAAGCACTGAGCAGAGCTCAGACCAGAGCTCCACCACAGATGGCAGGGGCCAAAACAAATTTTGAAAATTAATTCCACCGCAGAATTAATCTCCTTCCGGTTTTTGGAGGGGGTTGGGTGCGGATGGGGGTCCATAAAAGGGTAAGAAGGATGGCCATCTTGTATAAAGTTATTTGATTGCCCTCTGGATCACCAAGGGCTGTAAAAAACATATATATCATTATCCGTGGCGACGGGGAGAAGGCCTGGAGGAGAAGGTGGCTCTTTACACACCCACTGGGGCCCCCTCCTCCTCTGTTTTTACGAGGCGCCATATTGGTCGGCTCACTCCACCTGGAGCCTCCTATGACAGACGCCTGCCCTGAATGACAAGGTACAGTATAATGGCGCCCGTAGTATAATTATACCGATGGAACAAATGTAGCAGATATAGCATGTACACTAGCAGTTCTTCACTGTCAGGCTATGGTGCTACTGCTGAACTACGGGGAAGCTATGGCCTAGTGGTCAGAGAGTTGGTCTTTCAATCTAGGGGTTGCAGGTTCGAATCCCCCCTGACCTCTCCCTACATCTCCATCCATGGCTGAAGTGCCCTTGAGCAAGGCACCTAACCCCACATTGCTCCAGAGACTGTAACCAATACCCTGAAAAATAATAACTGTAAGTCGCTTTGAATAAATGAAAGCGTCAGCTAAGTGCAATGTAATGTAATGTAATCTAACTACAGAACCTTGCGGTGTTGTGTTTGTGTTGACGTGCATTGCATTGTGTTGTGCTTTGTGTCTTTAGGTTAAGCATTTTGTTGTTGTTGGGTTTTTTTTCTGGGGTTTTTGCTGATTTGAACTTGTGTTGTGTTGTGTCATGTTGTGCTGTGCTGTGTTGTGTCTTATCGTGTCGTGTTGTGTTGTGTTGTGTTGTGTTGCGTTGTGTTGTCTTATGTTGTCTTGTTTCGCGTCGCGTCGCGTCGTGTCGTGTCGTGACGTGTCGTGTCATGTGGTGTCTTGTCATGTGGTGTTGTGTTGTGTTGTGTTGTGTGGTGTTGTGTCGTGTTGTGTTGCATCCCGTCGTCTTGTCTTGTCTTGTGTTGTGCTGTGTTGTGTTATGTTGTGTTACGTTGCGTTGCGTCGTCTTGTGTTGTCTTGTATTGTGTTGTGTTGTCTTGCATTGTCTTGTACTGTGCTGTTCTACCGGGCGTGCTGCCTTCTGACTGGCTAAGGGGCATCCTCAGTCTGACCTGGCCTGGTGCCTGCTGAGTGTCAGGGGTCAGCAGCAGCAGCAGCAGCAGCAGCCAGGGGGCCCAGGGTCCGGGGGTGGTCCAGGCTTGAAGCTGTCTGGCTGCCTGTTGCAAATAAGAGGGCACAAGGGCACGGATGAGCTGTACATCCTATTGCTAGTATCAAGGTTACACACATAGCCAGGGGACCAGAGTTCAACAATTAGTATTCCATCCAGACCCATACCCCTGTGGTAAGCTAACAAACAGTGTTTGTTAGTGTTGGTTGCACGTTGTCCTAGCACTCAGAATTCCTGTCTTTTCTTAGAGAAGGATAGTTCATATTATGATGCATCAATATGGTGCAGTGTCCTGTCTATGCTCCTCTGCTTTGTCTGTTTCAAGCAGACGAAAGAGAATGAGAGGTCGTATATTACAAGAAATATGACATATTTTACCATATTCAGATCCATAATGAAGATATATCCATATTCATTAAGATAATTGTACCTGTCATCTTGCACTGATCTCAATCTTGATCCTGACTGACATGACATCAGCTGAAATCCATACATGCATGCAGGCTTGTGTGCTTACAATATATTGGTCACGGCCAAATTTGAGTGTAAAGATGTAGAAAATGGGATTACATCTTTGCGACGGTCTGTTGGGTGCCTCCATCACAGAATTTAATCAGGAGTCATTTGACAGGCCAAACAGTTATCTTGGCACAGCGGCGTGTCCATTTGAATGGACCTCATCATAAAGACGCCTCTTTAAAAGCCAGCCAGCCAGCCAGCCGCCGAGCCGAGTGAAGCGATCGTCCTGTTCATTTCACTTATGGGAATGAGGTGAGGGACACTGCACGCAGGGGAGCTGACGGGGGGGGGCTCAAAGGGGTCCGTTGTCCCAGGCCCAGGGAAGTGGGGGGGAGGCAGAATTGGATCCCCATGACATTGTATGTATTGAGAAGCCTTTTGGATGATTTTGTCCCATGGGCCCGGTCAAAGCTGCAGTTGGCGGCACCTCAGCGATCGTGGCCCAAAAAATGAAAATGGTCTGGCACGTCTTCCTCCTCTCCTTCTCTTTCGTTCTCTCTTCATTTTTTTTTCACTTCACTTTTCTCCCTCTGGGCATTGGGAGTGTGATTGAGTCCTGCCTTTCAATCGGTGTCTCCATGTGCAAAATGGAGACGGAATGGAGTCATGACGCCTAGCTCGGCTGCAAGGCCGTAAACAGACATTTTAAAATACAGAGGTCAAATACTGGGTGCTCTACTGCATACTGTACATTTAGAATGTTTCAAACACTTCAGTCAAACTCTTCAGTTTGTTTTCATTAAACACTGCCTTGAGGATAAATGGGGTTGTCGTACACAGACTGAATTTATCGTTGTTGATGATATATCGATTTTCATCATACAGTAGATACATTTTACAATACTGAAAAAAATACAGAGGACATGACCTCTGTGTCCTCAATGGTAGTTACGGCCATGCTCGACTAGAATCAAGTGAGAAAAATGTCACAGCGTGAGTGCTGACATGGCCGATCGACATGTCTGCGATTGGCTTTCTGACGAGTCGAGGTAATCCTGTTAAATGAGCGGAAAATTCGGTTCTTTTCTTCTCTTTCTTTTTTCCTTTTTTTCGCTTAAAGCTGAGCTAAGCACTGGCTCATCTCCGTGGCTCATGTGACTGTAGCCTATGTATTAGGAAGATTAATGATTGAAGGTGTGTATTGTAGTTCAGTAGCATTCGTGTGTGTGTGTGTGTGTGTGTGTGTGTGTGTGTGTGTGTGTGTGTGTGTGTGTGTGTGTGTGTGTGTGTGTGTGTGTGTGTGTGTGTGTGTGTGTGTGTGTGTGTGTGTGTGTGTGTGTGTGTGTGTGTGTGTGTGTGAGCATGTGTGTGTGTGTGTTTGTGTGTGTGTGGGTGTGTTTGCGTGGTACAATGGGTGTCTGGGTGTCTGTGTATATGTTCCAAGGTTTTCAACTGAAGGAGTATCCCTCAGTTCAGAACTCAGAAAGTAATTTATAAATTACTCATCCGATGAGCAGCTCAAACAGTATATGGTTAATGTGTTTCAAAAAAATCCCATGCATCATGAATTTACATTAGATCAGTTTTTGAAACATAACCTTCCCACACAAGTAAATCATGTGCAGGGCTAAGAGACAATTAAATGAAGCTATATTAAAGTACACAGTAGACAGTGATTTAACAGTAATGTCGATATCCACATCAAACCAAGATAGGATATCTAGTCAAATGGAAAGAAATGTATGTGGAAATGAAGCAATTCTTTCTCTTATAAATATTTCATGTGTCATTGATTAGTACTTCTTCCTTATTAAGCCGTTTGTCTCAGAATAGGATTTCCTGATGGGGTACAAGCTCCATTTGAATTACCAGCATACCGTAGACCAGGGTTTCCCAAACTGGGGTGCATGCACCCCTGGGGGGGTGCGGCCTGCCATTAGGGGGTGCACGAGCTGAATAGAGCAATGGTGGATATGTGTGTTCTATATCTTGCATTAATGAATATGAATTTGTTTTTAATTTTATGGTGAATTGTATGCTGGAAGGGTCCATCTGAAGTGCAGTTTAACTCCTTGACTATTGGAAAAGAGGATTCCCCAAAACGACTGTGCATAATGTGCAGTGAATGCGCAGTAAATCCATACTTGCGTGGCCATCAGCAGACCATAAATTCGCTTGGGGGCTGCATGAACCACATTGAAATGTACAAGGGGGTGCGCAGGGAAAAAAGTTTGGGAACCACTGCCGTAGACTGTACAAATGTGAAGGTTCCTCAAAGACCTTCAGCTGGTTCTTATGGGAACCCAATAGTTCTCTGAGGAACCCCCAAGGTTCTCTGAAGAACATAAAAGTTCCCCATAGAAGCCTTTGGGGTTCTTCCTCAGTTGTGATCGATGGGTTCCTCAAAAGAACCTTTAAGCTATGGCTCTTCCGTTTGCCATTGAGGAGGCAAGATGTGAAAATCAAGCACAGGGGGGGCAAATTTGGCACACAGTCATTTTATTTGTCCCACGATTTCACTCCAAATGTGTGAAAACAAAAAACTGTTGGCCCACATACACAATTAATATGAGTGAGCCCAGTCCATTAGCATCTCACACTCAAATACAACAGAATACGTGCAGGGCAGGCACATTTGATCTACGATATAATATGGGAATGAATGTTTGGAAAATTGGCATTACGCATATTACGCAGCACATTTAAAACATATATATTACTGAGTTTCGCCTGCAACTTTGTCCCAGATTTTGATTCTGGACCACTTTGAATATGAATTTGAAACACCTGAAACCTGAAACTCTGGAACCTTTGAAGAAAACCTTGGGGTTCTTCCAAGCTCCCATAGGATCATTGGAGAACCTTTTGTTGGGGTTCCCCCCGCAATTGCAATTGACGAGTCTCTGAGAAACCTTGTAATTTTTACAGTGTACAGTGAACTCTGAAGGCATATTTCAAGGTGCTCTGTGTTACCGCAGAAATACACCAGCGGAGATCTGAGCGAGGCGAGCGACGGAAGTGATTGACTTTGTATTGAGTCGCGCGACAAAATTCTGGAGACTAGAGCGATTTGCACGACGAGCGCGACAGTTTGAAGTTGAAATCTTTTCAACTTTCTATGACGCGGTTCGGCGACAAGCCGCGACAGCCAATGACTGTATAGAGGCCAGTGACCACAGCCAATGGGAATGCTTGAATGCTTTGCCTTCTGCCTGTACGGACATACCCTAGTCTCTTCCATCGCTTGTATCGCTTGCTGCTGCACTCTGTCGCTTGAATCGCATCGCGCCTGGTCTATTCGTGCGGTTAGATTGATGGTGCGTAACCACAAAAACAGCCTGAGATTCTGGAGGCATAAATTGGACACACTGCACAGTGTGCTTGACTAATTACAACACGGGGGAGAAAGTGTTCACAATCTATTTGCATTTGTCTTCATTCACAGCCCATAAATTGTGTTTCTGCTTCATGGTGTTGTGTTTTGTGTCTTCTCTCCAGATGGGGAAACAATGTGTCTCAGTCAGTATTTTTTAGTTTAACTACAGTGGCAGTGTGGGCCAGAGTCCTGGAGCATCCTCCACTTCTAAGGAAACAGAGCAACTCCATTACACATGGCCGCTGACAGCTTAAGGATGAGCCCGGGACAAAGACATCTGAAAGGGCCCCAAACCCAATGTAATGAGTATCCAATTCTGGGCCTCCTCTCTACCTGGCCCCCGGGACAAGTGACCCCTTTGTCCGCCCCCCCTGTCGGCTTCCCTGCCTATTCAAATGACTGGGAAATGCTAAGCTAAGTCCTTCCTAACAACTAAAGCCTATTCTTGCTAACAGCGGCATCAAAGTTGCCCTAATTTCATGGGCACATAGTTGAAACAATACTAATAAGGGTGGTAGTTGGTCGGTTTGGCAGAAAATTGATCAAAATAGAATATAACAACATGCGTCATGTTGCAACTTGTATTTTTTAAAACTGGGCCCGTCGACGGTTTTGGCCACGCCCCCCCCTATAGGGCAAGAGGTTAAAACCCCCAATGATGACTCTTCTTCCTGGTTTAAGGCAGAACAAGGAATAATCCAGGCAGGAACATGTAGGAAGCCAACACAATGGATGTGCCTTGCCCTCAAGCAGCACAGAATTAAAAATCAGAATGGCCCATCTTCAGCAGACTGGAAAATTCTTCCCTTCCCAAGCCTTGCATGTCACAGTGTATAATCTGGCAATGTACGGTTCGTTCGTTTGCTCACTATTTCGATGAGCTGACAAAAGGTTTTGCGGCCTATACCACCACGGATGATGAATGCAACTCAATTATGCGGGAGCCAAAGTTCAGGATGTATGCCTCGTGTATACTGCATGTGGTGGGCTGAGACACACTGTAATAATGCACACCATAAATATCTGTGCATAGGTGCAGCAAGCATGCAAGGCAGTGGAGGTATCCATTTTAAAACCTACATACACAAGCAAAAAAGGTACCATTGTGTGAATAGAGTTTGTTGTCTTGTGAGGCAACTTTATGGCCATCCATTCTTCACACCCTTCAGACCCTACCTCCGACTCCCATCCCCCTCTCTCACCAGTCTGCCACTGCTCCTAACCAGGGTTGCCAGATGAGGCTGATGATTTCCAGCCCAAAAAATGCTCCAAACCCGCCTAGAAGCACAAAATCTCGCCCAATTCTATTGATTTCTATGGCGAAAAGTGGGCGGGTTTTTCTGCTAAATGCCATTTTTACCCACACACGGCCATCC
>NC_085874.1:44242754-44270254 GCF_034702125.1 Engraulis encrasicolus | reverse complement strand
ACCACTCGCTCCATCGTCGGTTGGTCTCTCGCTCGCTCAGTCTCTCGCTCGTTTCTTAATGCGTCTCCTCTGAAACAACGAGCATGTATTCCCCTCCGTCTTAATTAAGATTTTTCACCTGTCTGAAGAAAGCTGGGGCGTCAATTAGTCATTGGCCTTTTTTTTCTTTTCTTGTGGTGTGGTCCACGTCAACGCAAATTGACACGGGAATGAGACACGGTGTCACAGTCATTCTCCAGATAACTGAATCACCTGGACGACGTGTTGTCATCATCCCAGTGAAAGACTGAGTCGGACCAGACCAGTGTCTTGTCTTGATCAGTATCTTGTCTTGTCTTGTCAACCATTTTTAAAACAGACCATGCATAGATTGCTTTGCTTGGAAAAAAGACATCTGCTGGAGGCAGGGCCTTTGTCTTACTGCACTATACAGTTAACCACTAGACATTTTGTGTCTTGTCTTAACCCGTGTCTTGTCTTAACCTTGTCTTAACCACTAGACATTTTGTGTCTTGTCTCTTGACCAGTGTCTTAACCTTAACCACCAGACATTTGTGTCTTGTCTCTTGACCAGTGTCTTGTCTTGGCGTGTCTTGTCTTGTCAACCCTTTTTAAAACAGACCATGCATAGATTGCTTTGCTTAGAAAACACATCTGCAGCAGGCTGGACTTTTGTCTTACTTCACTATACAGTTAACCACTAGACATTTTTAGCCATTCTTTGTCTGTTTATTGGTGTTGAGCCACAACATGATAGCCTGTCATTTGGTGACATTCAGACCTTAGCTTCTTTAATTAGCCTACACAAGAGAGCTTGATTTCTTCAGTATAGAAATACACAATGGCTTAGTAGCAGTGCTCTGCCAGAAACATGCAATCAGTGAATGTAAGAGGAGAGACTACAAACACACTGACCCGATGGTCACATGCTGCTACGGTAACAGACACTCAGGGCCGCTGACAGCTTTGGCTGAGCCCGGGACAAAGTCACCTGAATGGGCCCCCCACCCAATGTATATTATGTAATGAATACCTATTTCTGGGGCCCCTTTCTCTCTGGGCCCCAGTGACCCCTTTGCTTCTCCCCCCCTGTCAGCTTCCCTGCAGACACTGCCGCTGCTGACTGGTACTCTGCCAAAACCGGCAACAGACGTTCAGGGAAAAGAAAAACAAAGATGAAAGGAGTATTAACTATGAAATGGTAAAAGTGCTGTTTTATTACTTCTGAATGGACTAATGTAACGTAATGTTCTCTCATTAAAGTGTTATGGTTTGGCTGTAAACGCTTATTAAAGTTCCCTCCACTGAATTCTGCACATTCACTCTCCAGTGTGACATAAAATTTTGAACAGCCCTCAGACTTGCTGCAGCCTCTTGGTGCAGATGGGGTCGCCGGCGGCGGCGGGCTTATTCAATATTTGCTGAAAATACTCAACTACATAATAACAACATTGCAATGCGACATTACCAAGAGCCTTAAGCAACAGATTAAGACATAGCCATTACAATTTTGGTGACAATAAGGTTATAGCATAGGCTCTGCACCATGGAGTTAATGGACTTCCTAATACTGTGCCTCCAAAGGAACCAAGCGGAGCCACCTCCAGTCCAGACACAAACAGAGTGATTTGATTTTCTAATTCGTGATGAGTCTGGTGCACAATGGCCCCGACTGACACCCAGGCCTCCCATCAGGCATGCTAATCTTGTAGCGATTCCCCTGCCACTTGACCTCTGACCTTTGGGTGTCGATGTGACCCCGAGTATGGACGTGTGTGTGTGTGTGTGTGTGTTTGTATGGGTGTGTGTGTGTGTGTGTGTGTGTGTGTGTGCGCGTGTGTATGTGTGTGTGTGCGTGCGTGCGTGTGTATGTGCGTGTGTGTGTGTGTGTTTGTATGCGTGTGTGTGTGTGCGTGTGTATGTGGTGTGTGTGTTTAGGGAGCCACCCAGGGTCAGGGTGATTTAAGGCAAATACGGTGGCCTTGCGATCTCCCCCCACACCCCCTGTGCTGTCCTAACACGTACTGTAGCGTAGGCCTCCTTGAATATGAATAGGGGCGCGCACGGCACGCCAGTCTAGGCCGTGCCATCAATGTGCCAAGTTTGTTCGTAAATCACCCTGATCATAAAACCCCTCTCGCCCACCAGTCTGATAGCAATTGGGCCCAGTGCCAGTTTGATTAAAAAGCTCTTGATGGTTTGAAAAAAGGGAGAGAGATAGAGAGAGTACCGTAAGCAAGATTGGGAGAGAAAGAGAGAGAGCAGGGGAAGAAATTAAGGAGATGAGAGGGCGGGAAATCCAAGGGAAAATAAAAGGGGTAACCGTGGTAGAATCGTTAAAAAAAGGATGCACTTATTTATGGCCTCCTTTGTGTGATTGGATAGGTCTACCGGTTTTAATTAAATTTGCCGTTAATTGTTATTTGGGGCCTTCAATTCAGAGGGATTTGTGGGCAATTATGCCCCCGTTTACATTTGCGGGAGGAAAAAAAAGACCTTTGAATTCTCGTGTGTGGGGGGCTCTTGATATACCGTATAATCAGCCATGCTTAAATGCTACGATGAAGATGCAGGCCTGGTGCCGCTGGTGATGTTTTTTTTGTCGCTGTTTGTTTGTTTTTGAGTATGAACCTAGTCTTAACAATGACTGCTTTAGAGTATATTACCCATGGTCTTTTTTCATTCTAAGAGTTAAAGAACCAAATCGTGTAGTGTAGTAAGCTCAGTTAAAAGCCGTTCTGATTTTCATCCAAGATCTTTTTTTTTTTTTTTTTAAGTTTTCTTCTTTTTAAAAAAATCAGCTATGGAGGTTATCTCAAATGTTCCCTTACATGTACAACATCTTTGCCTGAGCGGCCTGTGGCAAAGTCATGTAAAAGGCCCCCCCACTCAATACATGTCTCAGAGACAATGTAATGAAAACCCAATTCTGGGCCCCCTCTATCTCTGGGTCTAGTACAATGCAGACCTTTCTCCTCAAGTTTTGGCAAAGGATGCGCTCAACTTCTTGGAAAAAACGAAAGTCTTTGGGTGCGCGATAAAATGTATCAACTGAAGGAAGAAAAAATCCGCACTCACAAACTGCGTCTTATTATTTATTTATATTACCACCATGTCCAAAAAGCAAACGCGTTTCGGCTATCAAGCCTTCATCAGTGCGTAGGCTTGATAGCCGAAACGCGTTTGCTTTTTGGACATGGTGGTAATATAAATAAATAATGAGACGCAGTTTGTGAGTGCAGATTTTTCTTCCTTCACCTTTCTCCTCACCCTGTCGACTTCCCTGAAAGCCGTGCAGCCAAACCCCCCAGCTCAGCTTCCCACTGTTTAGTCCAGTGTTTCTCAACCTTTTTTTAAGCGAGGCACCCTTTCAATTCCTGAAAATTTTCAAGGCACCCCAAACCAACAAGCTGTAACATGGCATTGCATCCGATTCCACAAAAGCTTAGAAAAGTAACACATTTGGAGACGTCACACAACCTACGTTTGAAGTTGCAGCTTACTGGGGCGATCTAAATTTACTATATTGTGCATAAATGGCAGATGAAAGACTCTACTGACTAAGCAATACTTTAATTTAGACAAATATGTATTACATGACAATTTATTTCTCAGCCACGTTTCCGCGGCACCCCTGAGGGGGGCCTGCGGCACCCCAGGGTGCCCCGGCACCCTGGTTGAGAAACACTGCTTTAGACCATTAGCACAGTAACCAACTCCATTTCTGAAGACCTGCACTTCACTATTTTTAGAGAACCCAGTTGTTGGTTTGGTTTACATTCATGTACTTGATAATACATATAAATAGTTATATTACATAAATAAAATAAAAAACTATGCAATTTTGATAGCTTTGTATTAAATAAAAATGAATTAAGATTATTTTCTGAAAAAGCATTTAGGGGGTTTTGCATCTGAACTCTTCAGATATTGCCAAGGCTGCATTTCAGCTCTGTCTGTGTGGCTTGCTTGATAACAGAGTTCTGGTCTTCATTAGCAAAAGTATGCTGCTGCGTTGAGGCTTCTGTGGTCATGCCTGCAGGGAAGCTGACAATGGGGGACAGATGGGGTCAGTTGCCCCGGGCCCAGGGAGATGCGGGGGGGGGGCTTAATTGGATCCTCATTATATTGAATCTATTGGTGGGTGCCCCTTTCCGAGGAGTTTGTCCTGGGCCCAGCCATATCTGCCAGCGGCCCTGCATGCCTGTGTACATTATATCCCATCATATGCGCCTCTATTAGAGCTGATCAAAATCACAGTCCACTCTGCTTCTAAGGTAATGGGATGACTACAATGATGATGTGTTCTGTGAAAAACAATGGTCAGATTGTTTGAGGGCAGGCAGCAGAGGACACACACAGCAGCATATCAGCTGCAATGTCTGGGTTTGATCCTGGGTTAGTTTGGGGAAAAAATTATGCACTGACCATTTCATGTTAACGTTTATTCACAACATTTCAGTCCTTTAGACCTTAATCAGGTGATTTTCCTGATCAGTGGCCTATGGGTCATCCCCAATGCACCAGCCAGCTGAGGTGCATGCAGGGGGAAAAATCATACAGTTGAAAATACAGTACTGTATGTATGGTGGGTAGTGTAGTTAGTAGATTCAACATGAATTGTATTTGATTATATTTTTTAGATATGTCCTAGCATCTCTATAAGAGGGTATGTCCGTCAGTCGGTTGGTCGGTCGGTCTGCCCGTCCGTCCATCCATCTGTCCGTCTGAAACGCACTCTTTAAATCGACCTGGACGCATCTTTGTCTGCCTGTCGGACTTGTTTTATTCGAAGCCATGTGGTGGAGAGGCCTTGGCTCTTGACATGCCTATCAATAGGGATATTCGGATACATTTAAGAAAATGCCCCGTGACACGGTTTATGCAGTGTTCTCAGGAGGAGTCATCCATCATTTTCATGTTCTGTCTTTCTTGGTTTTGGCAAAACATACTGGCAATAAGAGAGAGCTACTGCTCACATCACTCGCTCGCGTCGCTCTTGTCATTTTTTAAACCACTGGTACAAAATTCTGCCCGTTTTCATGTTCCGGACCATTTAGCAGGATAATGTTTGTGTTATCGGTTGTGAAAAGCCTGCTGTCGGTACTGACTTTGTAGTTGATGTGAGGCGCTGGAGTGTTAGGGAAGGTAAGGAGGGGAATGGTGGGGGGGGTTGTTGGGCTGGTGAATTGGGTGGTCGTGTTCAGCGTGGGGGGGTGAATTCCCTCCCATGCTCCTTATGGTTCACCGGACGTCAGCGGAATGGCTTTTACCTCGAGTGGACAAGGTCAAACGGACAAGGTCAACCGGCATGTCTCTGGCTGCTCCTCTGTTCCTTTCTCCTCTTCTTTTACGCCTCCTCGAACGACTTGTGTGGCTCCCCGTGTACCAGCCACTCACATGTTGTCTTCTTTCCCTCCCTCCCTCCCCCTGCTACTTGGACTTTTCTCTCTTTTTTTATCTTCCAGTGCCTTCCTTCTCCACTGACTCAGACCCTGACCCTCCCTACATCCCCCCATTCTTAGCCATTTCTTGTGTTCCTTTGGTTTTATCTGTTCTTTGCTTATTTTATTTAAAAATAAAAAAATTTAGGGCTATTTTGCCTTTATTTTTGACAGGACAGAGGAGGAGAGACAGGAAATGAGCGTGGACAGAGACAGGGAGGGATCTGCAAATGACCCGGGCCGGAACCAAACATGGGTTGCCGGTGTCGTGCCAAAAAGCAAGTCCCTGCCAGAACACGACTGCCCAATGGTAACCAATGACCAATTTTTCAGATATTTTTTTTACCCATTTTTGCAGACAAATCCTATACAATTTAAGATGGAAAGCCTATCAGTACTACAAAGACCTGGTTACAATTTCAGTATTATTTCCATAAAAGAATCAAAGAATTGTCATAACAAATGTTACGGTTTCATTCAAATAGCTCATATTAAGTGGAGGACGAGTAATATTTCATAATGTTTAGTTCATTAATTATGTAATTCATTCAATAAAAAATAGTATAATTTTCTCTCAAAAAATGTCACTGGTTTCCATTGGTTTCAATGAGGGCAGTCGTGTTCTGGCAGGGACTCGCTTTTTGGCACGACACCCGCGCAGTAACCCAGCACTAGGCCACGGCAGGGCCTCTGTCTTTTTAATTTTGTCTTTAAAACACTTTTTAAGAGGGTTCACATGTTAGCCACTAACACATTTCTGTCTGTATTAATAACTTATGCGACGTGTTGAGTGCCTATTGGTCCTCACTGTATGGTTTAGTCCTACAATTATATCAATAATAGAGGCCTTAGTGACAGTGAACAAGATATTTGTGAATACATGCTAGCAATGGTTAATTTTGCTCAACACATCATGTCTTAAAGAGAGAATTACAGTAGGTGTGTATTAGTGACTAATCTGAACCTAAAAACAAAGTATTACCATTCTGTTATATTTATTTCTTCCTCCTTTGTTTAGAAAACCAAAACCCCACTGCTCCAGAGCAGGCTTCTGGTGGAGAGGTGAGGCACAGCCTGATGATAATGTGTGTTGTTCACCCGTGTGCGAGGGGTTGGGGTTGGTGGCGGGGGCTGCAGTGGTGGTGGTGGGGTGTTACTGTAAGGTGCCTAATCTCCTGGAAATGTCTGGTGCTTTTTTGGCGTTATTTGCATGGAACAGACACAACTGCTGGGTGTCAGAAGCTGGAGGGAGTGGAAGAAGGAGAAGGGGTTGGGGTTGGGGGGTCCACATGGCAGGAGTGTGGGGGGGGGGGTCGTTTAGCTGGCAGGATTGAAGAATGAATGAAAGAACACAACACAAAAACAACCACGGGTTTGGGGGGGGGGGGAGCTAAAAAACAAAAGCGGTCTTTCTGAGGCCTCGGGTCAACGACACAGTCAAGCGTCAGCCTCAGACTTCAAAACGAGCGCTGGGGATCTAACAGGGTTCAGTTCTGCTACTGCTGCTGCTGCTGCTGTCACCAACCAACGAACCACATGAATGCGTTTTGCTGCCGGGTACCTCAGCATCGGATACATACCCCAAATATGAATATAAAACATTTCTCGAGGTTCTCTTTTGCAATAAAACGAAAGACAAAAAAAACTGATGTGATAGGGAGAAGGGGGTTTGAAGACGCCTACAGTCTGCTCGGTCTTCTGTTCAGTTCAAATGCACTTTACACAGCAGGAGGTCCGAGCGAGGAGGGTGTCGCGACTCGCAGCTCCCCGTGGATCCCCACCTCGGAGAAGAGACCCCCTTTTGTCTGATTTTCAAAGCCAGAGGCATGAGGGGAGTAAAGGGGTGTTTTTTGGGGGTGGGGGTGGGAGAGGCATGTTAAATTCATAAGGCGTGTCGAATGGAAACAGAGGCTGAGCAATGTCAGGCCAAAAGAGGGGCAAGAGCGAGTGGATGATGAGGCGTTGATGGTGGTGCTGGTGGAGATGGGGGTGTGGGTGTGTGGAGGTGGAGAAGATAGTGGAGAGGCGTTGATGGTGGTGCTGGTGGAGATGGGGGTGTGGGTGTGTGGAGGTGGAGAAAGGTAGTGGAGAGGCATTGATGGTGGTGGTGATACTTGCAGAGAGAGGAGATTGGTGGAGATGGGGGTGGGTGTGGAGGTGGAGGAAATGGTGGAGATGAGGGTGTGGGTGTGGAGGTGGAGAAGATAGTGGAGAGGCGTTGATGGTGGTGATACTTGCAGAGAGAGGAGAAGGGGGTGGGTGTGGTGGTGGAGGAAATGCTGGAGATGGGGGTGGGGATCGAGGTCGAGGGGGTGGTTGGAGGTTGAGGGGGTGGGCAGGGAAGTCGACAGGGGGGTGGTGCAAAGGGGTCACTTGTCCTGGGCCCAGGGAGAGAAGGGGCACAGAATTGGATCCTCATTCCATTGTATTGATTGGGTTTGGGGCCCATTCAGATGTTTTTGTCCCAGGCCCTGCCAAAGCTGTCAGTGACCCTGGTGGTGGGTGGCTGAGGTTGTGGGGGTGGTGAGGAGATTGTGGTGGGTGGCTGTGGAGGTGGAGGAAATGGTGGAGATGAGGGTGTGGGGGTGGAGGTGGAGGGGGTGGTGGAGGAGATGGGGGCGGGTGGCCCTATCAGAGGAAATGGTGGTAGTGATGATGCAAAAGATGATGGTGGGGTGGGTGGTTGTAGAAGCCTTAGTGCACGGTGGGGCTAGTAAAGGAAGTGCTGGTGTGATGATGGCACAGATAATAGTGGTGGCGGTGGTGCAAGGGATGGGGGTGGTGGTGGGGGGTGGGAGGTAGTCATCATTGCAGGTTTCATGGTATTGCTAGTGCAGGGCCGCTGACAGCTTTGGCTGGACCCGGGACAAAGACACTTGAAAGGGCCCCCTCACCCATTACATGCAATGTAATGAGGACCCAATTCTTGGCCCCCTTCTCCCTGGGCCCGGGACAACTGACCCCTTTGCCCCCCTTGTCAGCTTCCCTGGCTAGTGGAGGAGGTGGTGTAATGGGGATTGGTTGGTGCTGCTGAATGCTGCATGGCCTCTTCGCTGGTGGTAGACTAGAGTCAACGTCTATAACAGAATCTACACACGGGGGAGGATGGGTGCGGACCGGTGGATAAAGGGGACCTTCTTGGTGCCTCATAAATCCCAGTCGACCACCTAATAGGGATTCCATCACTTATGATCACCCTCTGTAAAGCAACGGCGAGTGCCGGAGCTCACACTAAATCAAGGCATGACAACAGAGTAAAGAGAATAAACGGGAGAGTGTGTGTGTGTGTGTGTGCGTGGGGGAAAAGTGCTTATCGAAAAAGATAAACCTAAATGGCATCATCTGCAGAAGCGTGGAAATCTTACCCTTTATCGCGGCGATCAACTCAGTGTACTCTTCTTCTCTTCCACCGAGGCCGCGTTGGACAGCTGCAGAAAAACAGCTTGAATTAAATTGGGTGGTTTCAAAAAAACAACAGTCCTAAATTCAAGCCAAGCAGTTTCATTTGAGAAAATCAGTTACTGTCTGGAAAATAAGTGATATCATCAAGAACAAGAAAAGTGTACTTTTCCTATAGATATTTTAGTTATCCCTTGGAAATAAGTAGGCCAAGCAAGCAGCTAATGATGTGATAATTATTTGATCGAATTTGTGCTGACAGCCTTCCACAAACATGACTGCTCTTGCTTCTACTGTACAATGTTGCTGACATGCTCAGGTTTTTTGCCTGCAGTGCAGTAGCCACAAGAAGAAGAAGAAAAAAAACCCTCCTCTATTCTCATTTGCAGTGACAGACCTGACTCATTCCCTCTTTGTTCCTCAGACAAATCCTGCTACGCTAATTACCGCAAATGACCATTGCTACACCAGAGCACTGTAGGCTATATGCAGGGGCTGTTCACTCACGGAACTAGCTACTAGCCACAACTGGCTAACCCTAACCACGGGACAGTGCAAAATGAATGGGTGTCAATGGAGTTTTCTACCATTATAATTTTTGTGATTTTTTATAATTTTTTGTCCTGAAATATTAATATTAAGTTCGAAGCTAGAAATAATAAGACCCCATTTGAGTAGCGTTTCGATTATTTTGCGCCACTAGATTATTATATACTGGGTCACAAAGCTCAATTTTTATGGGGCCAAACCCATAAACATTAGCACGATGCTAGCGAGTACAGGTTGAAATCTTCTAACCTGCTGTAAAACTACACACCTGAACGATTTGTCAATGCAGCCTATTGTTAAACAACAGTCATAGTGCTTACCAGGAATGTTTTGTTGATAATATTTGTGACTGGAAATGGCAGTAGCAATGTATTTAGCATGGGTTCCCCTTTCCATTCCATACATTATCCCACATGAAGGACTGGCCTACGCTCGTTACTGCAGTATGCATGCAAAGCTAACTGGCTACAATGGGAACCAATGAGACTGAGCCTTCTCCCTGTGTTCTAATTTCTCTGGCTATATGCAGTGACACTCCCTGTCGCAGGTGGCGCCACCTGATGGATGGGCTGTCCACGTGCACACTGCACAGGCTGTAGAGTGGCAGATAAGAGTGACTTACAGTCTTATTTTCCTCCCACCAACCAGCCAAGCAAACAACCTTTTTAATCCTAGCAGCAATGAATTTGAGAAATCCTTCCCCCAGATGTGCTGAGTACCTTCATCGAGAAATGTAGTGTTAATTTAACACTTGCAGGGTTGATTTAACATATTCTAGAGTGTATTTGGTCTCAATGTACTCTCTAAGTGCTGGATTAACAGCTCCTCCTCGGTTGAGCACCAAATTTGACATCAAATACTGAACAGCATAACATTTGGAATTCAGTGAGTGGGTGAGAGATTTTGTTTGAAGAAATGGGAATAACTCTCCGTTTACTGAACTGCTAGCAATAAAGGTGGGGCTAAGCAGCTAACATGAGGTGGATCATGGTGTTAGCAGCAGACTAGTGTGCTATTGTATTACTGTACAGTATTGTAGGCCCTGGGAAACTGCACCACAGGGCCGCTGATAGATTTCGCTGGGCCCAGGACAAAGTCGTCTGAAAGGGCCCCCTACCTACCCAATATAGGCCTACTCTACAATGTAATGGGCACCCAATTCTGGGCCCCCTATCTCCCTGGACTACCCGGGACAACATACCCCTTTGTTCCCCGCTGTCGACGTGCCTGACCACATAAGCCAACACCAAAGACATTACACAAACATCAATCATGCGCCGTGTAGACAGCTAAATCAACCTCTAACCATATACTTTCCTTTCTTCCTCGCCGTGTCATTAATCACATCAAACAGCAGCGGCACAGTTAGGCCGCCCGCTATAGAGTCCATTGAGAGAGGAGAGGAGAGGAAGATGTAGGTTTCCCTGGCTGTTGTCCTCTGCAATGGCAGAATCCATCATGGCGGTGGGTGGGTGTGGTGGTGGTGCTTTGGGTTGCCTACCCAGGTCGGCTGATCATGGATGGGTGCTTTAACAAGCGTGCAGGGGTGGTCCTGGCTTCGCTTGGATGCGGTGTGGTGCGGTGTGGTGTGGAGGTAGAGGAGGATGAGGTCGCTGGAACTCTCCTTCACGCTCGGCTAGATGTCCGTTCACTGTATCGATCTGTGAACACCTCCAAAGAGGTTATTACCCGTGGCAAGTGGTTCTTGGTGACCAGGGACAACCCATCCATCGCCCAACCCCCCCAGAAAAAAACTGTGCCATTGGCACCATTTTGTGTGTGTTTGACCCAGATTTCAGAGAGGGGGTGGGCAGACTTGGCTGGTGAAGCAATGAAAGGGTGATAAAAAATCACATTGGTGGTTTGGTTTTGACTGTCAACAGCTTCCCACAAAAGCTTCTTCGCCACATGAGGGATGTGGCTATGATTCCGTACAATTGAAATAGCTGACTGGAAAATACTAGACATGAACGAAAACAAATCACGCATTCTGTTGTCGGTCTTTTCTTTTTTTTCCCATACCAGGCTGACATTTGTGCATAACACACATACCATTTCTGCCTCTCCATTCATGCAATCAAGAAACAAGCTGCACGGCACAACAAGGACTTACAATCCTCCTCCTGTTCTATTGTTGTGTGTCAGCCAAAATGGCGTGATGTTTTAATTCAAATTGTTTCCCATCACACAACAATGTTTTCCAGGCAGTCGCACCTCTGAATGAATGCACAAGGTGTAGCCATTCAGATAAGGCCACAAGCCATTCTACTCTACTCTACTATTCTCCCTCCCTCCCTCTCTCTCTCTCTCTCTCTCTCTCTCTCTCTCTCTCTCTCTCTCTCTCTCTCTCTCTCTCTCTCTCTCTCTCTCTCTCTCTCTCTCTCCCCCCCTCTCTCTGTCTCTGTCTCTGTTTCTCTCTCTCTCTCTCTCTCTCTGTCTCTGTTTCTCTCTCTATCTCTCTCTCTCTCTCTCTCTCTCTCTCTCTCTCTCTCTCTCTCTCTCTCTCTCTCCCTCTCTCTCTCTCTCTGTACCATTGCTCGTCTCCGGTGAAACTGTTTGCATTCAGCACCAGCAACCTCCCCGTCCCCTGCCATGCAATCCAGTGTCAGGCTGAAATAGATTCCCTCCGTTGGTGTCTCTCGTCTCTCACTGGCACCTCAATTATGGAGGCATAAGAAATTCAATCGGAGGTCCAGAACTCTGGGAGAGAGAGAGAGAGAGAGAGAGAGAGAGAGAGAGAGAGAGAGAGAGAGAGAGAGAGAGAGCACACGCGCGTGTATGAGAGAGAGAGAGGGAAAGAGAAAGAGAGAGAGAGAGAGAGAGAGAGAGGGAGAGAGAGAGAGAGAGAGAGAGAGAGAGAGGGAGAGAGAGAGAGAGAGAGATTTCCCCTTTCTCTGTGGCATTTGAAAGATTCACTCAGAGCCTCAGTTACAAAATCAATTTGAGGCTCCCTTCCCTTGTACTTCGTCTCCAATCTCTCTTTCCCATGCACCTCTATCTCCCTCTCTCTCTGTCTGTCTGTCTCTCTCTCTCACTCTGTCTCTGACTCTCTCCCTCTCTCCCTCTCTCTCTCTCTCTCTCTCTCTCGCTCTCTCCCTCTCTCTCTCTGTCTGTCTATCTCCCTCTCTCTCTCTCTTTCTATCTCTCTCTGTCTCTCTCTCTTTCTCTCTGTCCTCTTGCCAGCATATTTCCTCTCTGTCTGGGGGCTGTCCATCAAAATGATTTCAAACACTGAGCCTGGCTGTTTTCTTTCCTGAAAACTACTTCACTTGTAATAATGAATGTGTCCATTTCCTCACTGTACTCTTGACTTCCAATTTATTTTTCTTCTTCAAAGAAAAAAAAACCTGCAGTGGACAAAAACCCCAAAATCTTTCATCTCTCATTCAAGGATACGCCCTTAACCAATTTAGTGGGACAATGCCCTAAACTGGCAGTCGTCGGAGGCCGGATTATGTCCACATACACAGCCAGGGTTGATGACAGCTTTGACTGGGCCCGGGAAAAAAAAACATCTGAAAGCCCCATCTTTAGTCATACAATGTGATGGGGTCCCAATGGGGTCCCCCTTTTTCCTTAGCCCTGAACAACTAACCCCTTTGTCATCCCATGTTAGTGGGCCTGCTGCCAGGGTTTTTGGCTACTGGCATCAGGAGCAGTGGTTTTGGCTTGCGCTGAATCTCTTGCTCCATTGTTACAGGCAGATGGATGGAGAAAGAGAGAAGAAAGCAGAAAGAGATGCAGAGAGACGGGGAGAAACAGGAAGAGGAAGAAGACAGAGAAATGGAGATAGAGGAGAGAGGGAGAGAGAGGAAGAGAGAGAGAAAGAGAGAGAGTGAGAGAGAGTGAGAGAGAGATGGGAGGATGAAGAACGAGAGAAGGGCGATGAGATAGAGAGAGACAGAAAGAGGAGAGGAGAGCATAGGGAGATAAGGGACAAAGAGAGAGGGAGAGAGTGATGATGTGGAGGGATGAGGAACTATAGAGAGGCAGAGAGATGGACACAAATGATTGCAAAAATAGAGAAGAGGAGAGAGAGACAAAGAGAGAGAGAGAGAGCGAAAGAGCGACAGAAAGAGAGAAAGAGACAGAGAGAAAGAGACAGAGTCGTAGTATAGTGAAAATGGCCGCCTCAGTTACAACAACAACTGGCCCCTTCATGCTCTGTCAGGTTTCATGATGCTGCAGACCCTTCTGATGTTCTGAAGGTTTTCGTGGCAAACGTTTGAATAATGCATGACATGCCATGTGCACAGCAGGCCACGGTGTGTGGACGGGCTGCATATGCTGCACATTCACTATGTTAGCTTCCCTGGAAATGGGGGTTGTGCAGAGGTTAATGCAGTGATTGAGATGCGCTCGCATTGTTTTTTTTTATCTCGTGTTTATCTCGGGAAATACAGCGCACGCACCGTAAGCCCAAATGTACACAAATTAGGCCGATGCACCGACAGTAATATAAACTCTAAATGTAATGCAGACTCGGTTCCTCAGAGCAATGGCATAATGGAACCCTTTTTTCCTATATGTCAAAGAGCCAATATGCTAACAGTTTGAGGAAATGTTTACATAAAATAATGGGTCAATGCAGATTTTTAAAAAAAAATTCTCTATGGAACCATTTGGAGATCAAAGAACCATTTTTCAGCAAGCCTCTTTGTGTTCAGACAGTACTTGCAATGTCTCTATAGCCTATCTAATTCACTTTGGGAAAAGCAACACAATATTAACAACATGTCAACAACAATACTTACAACACATTATGTACAGTAGTTGTATCTGTTGTATCTGGACTACAGTATAAGCCCCTCAGAGATTCTGTGCTTCTCATCAATCACTTAGACATAGAGTCGATGAATGTGTAATTTCACAAGATGTGGCATATTCCCCCCAGGAGGCCGGAGAAAATGCACAAATATGTCACGCTGTAGTGACGTGTTGTTTTCCTTGTTTTTCCAAAGCCTCACACAGGCGGAACATCATGTTTAAGTCAGCAGGAGCCAATCCAGTCGTTTCTCCAATAGATGGTCTATATCAGTAAGACATCTCATTAGTTTCCTGACTTTAAACTCATCTGATGACGTTGAGAGAACAAAAACCACATGTGCAATGCAGTGCAGAAAGCGATACCTAGCAATTCGTTTTTCTCTCAGAGAAACCAATAAGGCAATTCAGAAGGGGAAACAAATTATTTTCCTCCTTTTTTAGTATAGTAGTAGGCAGAGTATTGGCCAAAGTCAGTAAGACCTCTCATCAGTATTCTGACAGGCAAGTCACAGGATTATATTTGGACAGCAATACCACAGTGGCAAGTGAAAAAGGAGAACAGAATGAAATACATTCAGAAATCATTTTTTCTTGGAAAAGTAAGGAAATTGAGGTGTAGTTATGAATCTAGGTCCAAGGTGGAAGGCCTCAATTGCATCAAAGATCCTTTCTCCACAAAAGGATGAAGTTAAGCATCAGGTTAATAGACATGTTTACTTCAATCTTGTGCAGAGTGGTGATGTAATGTAATGCAATGTAATGGTGACAATCTGTTCTTTTGTTCAAGTGCTAAATCTGTTTTTTTCCCTTATTGACAAACGTTCATTTGTATACTCAGTGAACCTCAAGATGCATTCTATCACTGTGGACTGTTTTAACGTATTAGAATTAAGAGACGAAAGTTAGTTGTCTTGATCCAAACCATTATTTTGCAAAGCTGCGTACAAACCGACAGCCATGACAAAAAAATGTCTTATTGATCCTTTTTGTGTTCAATTCTGGCTCAAGCATTCAATATGCATGTCCTGTATATCTGTAAGTGACACTGGCAGTGGTCACACACTGCCAGGCAACCACAAACACAATCACAGAATTCCTCTTCCACTTCTTTCTTTTTTTAATTTCAGGGGCCTGAATCTAATTAACTCCAGTGTATTGCTCATTATATAATATATAATTCAAGGCGTTTGCCTCAATTATAGTTATGGTCGAATGCTTTTTTTCATTCCTTCTGTCCATGTGCGTGTGACTCGAAGTGTGAAGTAAAGTCATCTTCTGGGTGGTTTTTCGGGACATTTCTGGAGGACTGTGGAGGATCTTTCCATCCATGAGAGGCCGGCCGCCTTGGACGATATGACAGTGGTCATTTAGCTCAAAAGGACGGGGTAAATTGCTCTGACTTGCCCAGTGTGCGCGCAGACGGGGAGGCTAATTTGGTGTGATGTGCAATATTACGGAGCAAGCAGGTTCTGGACTAGCCATCTGGCATAGCAGGCATTTCCCGGTGGGCCCCGCACCCATGGGCCCCTATTTTTAGAAATGCAGAACGGTGAGTAACCCAAAAGTGCCCAGGCCCTATTTTTCCTCCAGCCCAGCTCTGGGAGCAAGCAGCAGTGACAGCAGCAGTCTCATGCCGTCCAGTCGGGGTCTTGATTTCATTACCTCGGTGAATTTCTGGGGGGCCCAGCCCACCGGCAGACACTGTTTGCTGATGCGGCTAAAATAATGTCAGGCTGGCAGGCAGGCAGGCAGCAGCTAACATTGTACCAGTTGGATGTCATTACACCAGGGGCGGAGCTGAAGGGGCTGGCAAGCAGGGCATTTGCCTCTGCACCCAGGGCCCTCCTGTATGGGTGGTGGGGTCCTTTTATGACCTTTGCTGGCTGTATAGGGGGGCCCTATCGGTGGTTTGCCCTGGGGCCCTGTGTGCAATTGTTCCGCCACTGCATTACACTGTTGGGACCTGTGCGCACTGCACTCACGAGTCTGTTTGCTGTAGAGAAGACAGGAGCAAGCAGCTTCAGCAGCTTACACTGCTGAAAAAAAAAGTCAACAGTGAATCAGAGAGCACACACTATGACAACAACAAAGCTTGTATTTCATTAGAATGCATTTGGGGGCACTTTGCCAGCCAATATGGCTGCGTAGGGATTTGATTCATCCTTTTCCCGGTCATTTGTGTTGGTGTTTTCACAAGAATTGGTTTAGGTTACCTCGTAATATCATAAACAGCATATTAAGCTGTTTCTTTTGTGCCAGGGCACGGCAAACAAATCAACCACTACATGTTGCCCATATGTGTGTGCGTCTCACAGGGGGATAATGAAATTCTTAGTTGTGAGGATATGGAAGGATAAACAACGTAGGCCTACAGGTATGAGGCAAGGAAAAAAGCAGCCTGATTATCATCGACGTACAAATATCTTCGAGACTTGGTCTGACCAAGAGCGTTTCCCAAACGGCATGGTTGACCTGCCTCCCTTGGTTTGCTTATGGTTGTTTGCTTATCGACAAAGTGAGAGGAGTTCCTGTATTTGCGGGAACTCAGAAAGTACTTGCATTGCTCTTGACCTGGCTAGTTGCAACGCTGAAAGTGTTGCGTCACTAGGAGGGCACAGCCTGGCTATCCTATTCTAGGCCCCAGACATGAACTTTAGGTTGTCTTTTATGGAAAACAGTTCGTTGCCATGGTGAATGCAAAATATCTAATTGAATAGCACAATCTAATCAGTTTGTTGTTCACTGAAATATGACGGTCTCTATATCGAACAATATGACCCCCAGGTCACATCGAAATGTCAATATCCCGTCTCAGTTATGAATCATGTCATTAATGGAAGTATCTCCTTTGAAGAAATAATCATTGCAAATGCAATTTAGTGCGCGGTTGACCGACAAAAAAATTCACATTATAAACACCAGATGGATTTTTGCCAGAACAGCTCAGATTGTCGCGATCTCCCGGTGACTGTGCTTTCTTACACTGTCTTTACACCAAAAAGGCACAGACTTGAGCATTAGGGTATTCCATGTAAGCAAAAAAACCATAGACTTAAAGGGACCCTGTGTGAGATTTTTAGTTGTTTATTTCCAGAATTCATGCTGCCCATTCACTAACTAACAATTCACACATACACACACACACACACACACACACACACACACACACACACACACACACACACACACACACACACACACACACACACACACACACACACACACACACACACACACACACACACACACACACACACACACACACACACACACACACACGCACACACATTTCCACACACACAGAGTGGAAGAGTGTGTTGCTCCTTTAATTGAATTTATGGGGAATAGAAATGTGAATGCAAAAGGCAATTAGTTCTTCAGTCATCAAAGACAAAAGACATGGGAAACCCAACCCAAGTCTTTCCCATTGTGTCAGTGCTGTGCATTTCAAACTGATGCATTCAACTAGCGATATTCAATCAGCTCATTCAACTGGCAGTTGTAATCAATTACATGAAAGAGCAGCAGTGCTGAGTGGCTTGAATATCCATTCCTGTGCAATCACTGTGAATCAATCAAAAGACATTTTTTGTTTGTTGTTGTAACTTCTTTGACCAGTTTGATATGTTTATCATGGCTCTTTCTCACAACGTGTGTTAGTTTTAATTGCAAATAGTGTTTCTTTTTTCACTGCCTCGGTAGTCGCCAGGCACCCTCCAACATAGGGCAGTCATGGGTAATATGGGGCAGTCATGGGTAAGTTTGGGTTAGGGCGTCAAACTTGTAGCCCAAAGGTTGCTGGTTCGACTCCCGAGCCACCAGGTTGGTGGGGGGAGTAATTAACCAGTGCTGTCCCCATCCTCCTCCATGACTGAGATACCCTGAGCATAGTACCGTCCCGCTGCACTGCTCCCTTGGGGCGCCATTGGGGGCTGCCCTCTTGCACGGATGAGGCATAAGTGCAATTTCGTTGTGTGTAGTGTGCAGTGAACACTGTGGAGTGCTGCGTCACAATGACAATGGGAGTTCGAGTTTCCCAGTTGGGCTTTCACTTTCACTTTCACAACACCCTGTTCATGTGATGGGATGGGACCATACTCAAGGACTTCTTCAAGGATGATGCCACTGTCAGGAGACAGTTGGAAGAGTATAGGAAGCACAAGATCAGGTAAGACCATATTTGAAAAAAAAAAAAAAACATAAACAAGGTTGACTTGTAAGGAAACCACAGACTGTATGCCTATTTTGTACATGCATCATGGAGGTGCACTTGTAATGCAATGCTGCAGGTGTTTTCGGGCTTGCATGTGTTTTGTATGACCTCATACTTTGGGTGGGCTCCTATAGTTCGTGAATGAAGTGGTGATTCTCATTTTGAAATTGTGATCCCATAGTGCACACAACAAAATTGTGTTTCTGTTGGATCCATCACTACTGTGAGCCGGGGTGGGGTGGGGTGGGGGCACAGTCTGAAAGATATTGTTGGGTTGCGGTGTTCTTGTGGTGTTGCTACACAGTCTCACCCCAAGTAGTCAATTTTTGACTACTCAATTTTTGACACCCCAAGACTGCAATTTTTGACGTCTTGGGTATTCCTTCCACGTCACATTTTGACTATGTCCTCAAAGGCGCCCCCTTGTGGCAGCATAACGTCATTGAGGTTAGGTTTAGGAATAGGTTTAGGGTTAGGCCACATAGTCAAAATGTGACGTGGAAGGAATACTGAAGACGTCAAAAATTGCCGTCTGGTCCTAGGTAGTCAGAAATTGACTACTTGGGGTGAGACCGCGTTGGGTGTTTGTAGGCTATTTCCTTTGCAACACCTGGCTACCATTGTAATGTGTGTGGACGGTACCATGCTCAGAGTTACCTCAATGACAGCGCATGACGAGCAAGAGCTGTTCAATTCCCTCACCTCACCCCGACCACCTGTCAGTGTCAGGAAACTAAACAGCAACATTCTTCTGCCCATTCCCAAATATTACCCTTTTCATGAATAGCCTACTTACCAAAAAAGGTTGGCGTCTGCTCTGCGCCTTAACTTTGAATCGTGTGTTGCTTGGTGCGACTGCTCACCAAAAATAGCGAACTAAGACAACCAAAAAAGATGAGGCGCACACAAGGCTTGCAAGTTCAAAATGTGTATTGTGGCCGACAAATTACAAAAGAAGTCAACGGAAATTAACTGGAGCTCCAGTTATTGGCTACAATACACAATATTATTGTCGGCCACAATACACATTTTGAACTTGCAAGCCTTGTGTGCGCCTCATCTTTTTTGACTGTCATGAATACTTACCACCACACAGTAAATTCTGCAGTGCTCATTTAACACTCAGAGAGCTGATTTGACATCATTTGGACTTAAATGAACTCTCTAAGTGTTGAATTAACACTGCAACATTACTGTGCACCATCAAATTCTAAGTATTCATTATGATTGAACATTGCATTTTCCACACATGAATAGGTGGGGTTTTTTCTATGTCCGCCATTTTGAATTTCCAGAAATAGATGTTTTCAGCCGTATGTTGCTTATGCTACGTATTAGTTAATTACTTAGTAAATGTTTCTGACACAGTTTCAAGATTCAGATTCAAGATTCAAGAGTTTATTGTCATTATCAAAAGGGCAACGAAATTGTGTTTGGGGTACAATACTTACTGTAGTTGCAGCAGGTTTTGAAGTAAAGTGCAACAAGAGTTAAAAGTGAAACCAGTGCTTAATGTAATAATATTATTTTTCACACAAAGTATATATATCTATCTTTAAATCCATCTATCCATGTGCACTGTGAAATTTGAAAGGGATCACGGAATCCCTCCTCAAGAGTAGAGTACTTTTATTAATCTCAAGGAACATTAAGGTGTCTGACAGCTTGTATAGTACAAGATCACATATCATTTGCCGACAGTCACAAGTTTGTCACCAGGTTTCAGAGAAAGCCAGATATCTGCGGTTAATTGTGCTGGTGTGCATTTTGTTCCAATTTATGATGTCAGCCAATGTTACAGAATTATTTTACTATTAATTGTGATCACTATTTATGAACTGTCAGTAGCTTTCAGCAGGTGTTACGCTAGGCCTCGTTTATTTTTCGAAAGGCATGGGACATCAGGACATGTATTGTATCGACCATACGTAAAATAGAAACAGCATCTACTTTTACTATATATTTTTTTCGGCCTCAGCAGCAGCAGTAGCAGCAGCCACAACAGCGTAATCAATCACTATCACCTCTCAGTGACTTAATCAAGATTCAGCACCTGACCTTTCAGGCAAAATTCATTTAAAGCTAGGAAGTCATGGCCTGGAAGCTAACACCACACATGGTGTCCTACTATTCCTTTGTTCTATATTCACTGCAAAGTCAACCGGTGGGTAAAAGGGGGCAAAGGGGTCTGTTGTCGCGGGCCCCAGGGGGAAGCAAGGCCCCAGACTTGGGTTCTCGTTACATTGTATGTATTGGGTGGGTGAGGGGGGCTATCAGAAAACGTTGTCTTTGGCTCAGTCAAAGCTGTCAGATGCCCTGCGAACTGTGTGAGCCCCTAACGTTGAGACATTGGAATATTACAAAACCCAACAGGATAGAACACTGTTTAAATCATGTTTGAAATACCAAAGGCTAAGGTCAAAACTGAATATATATGAATATTAATTAAACGGACTATACAAAAATATATAACATGAGACCAAAGTGAAATTAAATTGAACAATTACAATATGACTTTATTAAGATAAGTATTGTTATTCACTTTAAATGGGAAGATTTATCAAAAGATAATATTTGTGCTTCCTCTGTGTGAGAGAGAAAAGCGCACAATATAGTCTACATAAATGCATGCAAAGGGGGGAAAAAGCACTGAAAAACATCAAAGCTCTGTACGTTTCTTCATTGGTACTGTAGAACTGTATTTCAAAGCCCCCTGCATGATGATGAGGTCCTGCTGCTAGCTCCTGCGGTTAGGTCGGCTGACTGCTAGCGTGAAACCCCTACACCACTGTAGCGATGATGAACCTGCCCTGTCAACGGATGGCACACTTTGAGGAGCTGATGGCGCGTAGTACAACAGGAAAATGTCCTTCCCAGCTGCTTCATCCATCAACCAACCAGCCCTTTCTGGACATACAGCAACAGGGCCACTGACAGCATTTTCTGGTGCCCAGGACAAAGCCATCTGAAAGGGCCCCCTACCCAAGACATACAATGTAACGGGGATCCCAATTCTGGGCCCCCTATCTCCCTGGTCCCGGGACAACAAACCCCTTTGCCCCCCCTGTTGGCGGTTCTGTACAGCAACACACACCCTCCATCCTCTACACCTGAGCCACATAACACTGCTCCTGAGGAACATGGAAACATGGTGTCACTGGGTCTGACCTGGTCCCATCATCATTCTTCATGGTGGACTCCCCGTGTTGCGGGTGATGTGGATATTAACTGCTGCTTAGCGGAGGGGAGCATAATGTACAGATGATACTCTCTCTCTCACTCTCTCTCTCTCTCTCTCTCTCTCTCTCTCTCTCTCTCTCTCTCTCTCTCTCTCTCTGCAGGCCAAACAGGTTACTTGCTGACGACAAAGCCTGGAGTGGGTGTACTGGTTTACTTTAAAACTATTAAAAAGGAGCTGTGTTATTTCTGTTCTGTTCTTTGTCCATGTGTGATTGCTAATCAGCAACATATGCAATCCAGGATCAACGAAAATCCAAAGAGCTCAGGAGGAGGTGAAGAAGGCAGTTGACATGTATCAAGATGGGTCACTGGTTTTGATTCCAGCTCTGCCTGACAAGGTTAAGGTGTCCTTGAGCACGGCACTGAATCCCATTACACACAGCTGTTCTGATGGACTAGGTACTGCCTTCCTTGCATGACAGCTCTCTTCCATTGATGTGCAGAGGTGTCAGAAGTAAATGTAAAAGTACTTTTGTGGTGTAGGTACAACACTAGCACATGGCATGGCATAGCTGTTCCATCATTTAGCCTACTCCATTGTATCTAATGAGATAGATAGACTGTGTTCTGACTGAAAAACACTGAAAACCTAACAAGGACCCACCACAAATTTGATCCAACCAGAGCAGAGTTAGGCGATCGTAAGACAAGTACATGGGTCTACTGGGTTACTCAGATAAGTTACTTATGTTTGAAGGAAACTGTTGCTTTTTTTACTTTTACTTTTACTTTTGACACCTCTGTTGGTGTGCATACGAGGCCTTTCACACCAAAGCATGTTGGACACATGTCTACACAGTAATGCCATGCTAATTCAACACATAGTAGCCTGGCAAGCCAGACTAAATGTGAGATTAAATGTGAATATTTAGTCTGGCCCCGATCAATGAGACATCGTAAGATTGTGGATGGGAACAACGCATTGTTTTTCAAACCGTATCTGTGCATAGGCATACGCTCCTCTGACCAAAACCCGCCCGATTTGCATCCAAAGATTCAAAACAAATCTCCTGCATTGTGATTGGTCCGCCAGTTTCAGGGCCTGGTGCGTTGTCCGAAGCTAGACCCACTCGCAGGCAAAAATAATTTTGGCCACTGGCGGGTGGGGCTAGTTTACAAGGCTACACATACATACATATACACTCTGAAAGGTGTTACAGTGTGAAATTCAAACTGCATTTTTTACATTTGACTGTGTAGTATGTTAATTCAGTCTATTTACAATCTTTGGACAGCAGCTTCCTTTTACGTATATCCCTGTATGCGGTAAAAGTACACAATTGACTAATGCTGAACAAAGTTGAACAAAGAAATGCTGAGGAGGCAAAGACTTAGACTGTGGCCTTGGAAAAAGTGTAACAACTAGATTGCATTTCCTCACAGAAAATGTTGGAGTATGCTTGCCCGTCTTGCATTTGTTGCCCTTCATGCATGCCTTGCCTTTCATGCATGAATTGCCCTTCATGCATATGCTGCCCTTCATGCATATGCTGCCCTTCATGCGTACACAGCATACAGTTAACCATCTATACATGAGCTAACTTCCTGTTTGGTATGTATCATATTGGCAAAAACACATTTTCACTAACGTTAGCGCCCCCCATTGACCGTATTGCACTGAATTTGGTAGGTACCCTCTGGGTGTACTGGAGATCATGTGTGAGAAATTTCGTTACGATCTGTCAAGGCGTTGCTGAGATATGAGCTAACTTCCTGTTTGGACGGTGCGTTTGTCTTTGTTGTCAATTTTGATTGGCTGCTGTGCGCCGATGCTTTCAGCTATTGCTCTGTAAATTTCAGCATAGGTGCAGAATAGTCCAATGGTGGTCTGATAGAAATTGTAGGACGAGCAGAAAAAAATTGTGGGCGGAGCTTCATTTTTATTGATTTTTGAATATGTCAAAATGGCGGGAAATTCATGATGGTAAATATGACATCATAGTATGCGTTGGATTTGGCTTGACCCAAGGATTTCATCGATACCAAGGGTTTGATGAATTGAGGTCAATACGGGCCAATATGGGCAAAAAACACATTTTTGCTCATTGTAGCGCCCCCTAGTGGCGCATTTGCATGAAAATCGGTACGTGTCCTCTGGACATAGTGCTGATTATGTGTATAAAATTGGGTTGTGATACAAGTAGCCGTTGCCGAGATATGAGCTAACTTCCTGTTTGGCGACTTTATTTGAGCTAAAATACATTTTCACTAATTGTGGCGCCCCCCAGTGTCCCATTTGCACGAAAATTGGTATGTAGCCTCTGGCTATAGGGAAGATATAGTGTATCAATTTTTGTTGTGATACGAGTAGGCGTTGCCGAGATATGAGCTCACTTCCTGTTTGGCGTCTTCGCCGCCAAATTCAATTGGCTCCTGTTCAAAGACGGTTCGATTAATCGGTCTGCAACTTTCAGGCTAGATGTATCCCGGTAGGAAGATGCCGTGTGTAAAATTTCGGGACAATCCACCAAGAATTGTGGGCAGGGCACTATTTTTATTGATTTTTACAAAATTCAAAATGGCGGGAAAACTATCCAGGCGGAAAATGACGTCATAGAGTGCGTTGGATTCGGCTTGGCCCAAGGATTCTACGGATACCAAGTTTTTGTAAATCGGACCTACGGTTCAAAAGTTACCGTTTTCCTGTTGGTGGCGCTAGAGAGTTTGAGTTATCCAAAAACTGAGTACAAGCACACATCCTCGGACCGAACCGAACAGTTTGGCATTGGAACAGACTCTCTATCTCGAAGATTTCTTGCCATTATGATGGGTGGTAGAATAAAAAAATACACGAATAAGAAATAAGAATAAACGGTCGAATAACAATAGTATGCTTGCCGCATGGCAAGCATACTAATAATCATTGATATTGACAGTGACGTCACATGTTGCCACACCACAATAAGGTCATTCATGATGGCGTTTTTTCAGCCAGGCAGCAAATTTGCTAGGCAGCGAGCATGCTCACTGTGTCCGCATAGAAGCATCCTGGTTAGAATTTCCGTTCACGACGCAGCATAAGGGAGTGACCTCTGCGCTACAGTCGTGTCACATGGCGTTAAACCATCGCGGGAACAAAAGTTTTGTCAAGCAGCCACGCAGTACCACAAGAGCAAGTGCTGGGCAGAAGACCTCCTCCATGCCGTCGGTAATCTGCTGTGATTGGCATTCATCAATCTGACGTGAATTGCAGGTGTAGCCCACATGCTTGTGAGGCAGTTCACTCGCTGCTCCAAGTAGGAAGCAGCGTTTTTTATGTCTTGGGAAATCACGTTAGAAAAAACTGTCCAACTTGTTTGCCAAGCATTCAACTCCACCTTTATTAGACTAAGCAGATCTCGTGTTGATCAAGCATTTTTATGCTTGGTTGCGACCGTGCCTATGGTTTGGTCTGAGAAGAGGATCTGAAAAGACCTCTTTCAGTATGTTTGAATGGGTGGGGCCATGGGGGAGTGCAGAGATATATTTACTCATTCAGGACAATTTGACGGGGATCCATTTTTGTCAAAGCATTCAAATGCAAAAAGCATGTCTATGATGTCTGTATTATTTGAATATCTTCATAATTTGACTCCTTTAAGTCTTTGATTGGGTTTTTATCTCCCCAGTACACAAAGACTCCAAACAAACAACTTAAGAACAAAAAAAAATAGGATAACGCTTGAAAGAAACTGGTTCAGATGAGGAAAATGCTTGCTTTGCAAACTAATGCAGCACTTTAAAAGGCTTGGAAACACCACAGGTGCGAGTTATTCTTTTTCATGTCCTTTTAGCTTGGGTTTCGGCACAATATTTGCATGAAGCATTGCAAGAGATGGGTTGTGTGCTGCAAGATATTGGAGAGAATTAGCAGAGTAAAATATTCAACACACAAGAAAAAGGCTAAGGAAAAGACACTTAAGCCTATATCTAATATTATTGTAAAGAAATTAAAGGTTTACATTTAATTAATTACTTATCTGTGGAGAGAGAGAGAGAGAGAGAGAGAGAGAGAGAGAGAGAGAGAGAGAGAGAGAGAGAGAGAGAGAGCAGAAGGTGGTGACAATTAACATCTTTCCTTTTTTCTCTCCCTTCTTGTTCAGTGCACAATGGGTCAGACTTCAGTTAGTAAACCTGGGGCGGTGTTTTTTAAAATAAAAATAATTGATCTTCCTGCACTAATTAATGTGCGGCCATTTAGTTAATTAGAAGCTGGAAGGTACGCGACAGAGGGAAAATGACACACGATCCACGTTTATCGAGAGGCCAGCAATTACGCCGGCTACTCTTTAAATAGCTGGAAGGGGAATCCTTTCTTTTAGCAGCCGACACTTTTAAAATATTCATCTGACTTGCTTTAAGGCATCTCTCTTGTGTTTACAAATTCCTAGTGCTTTTCGGTGGTGATACTTCCAGCTATCTGCATATGTCTCTCCTACATAGCCTACTTAATTACCAACGAAATGTGCAAAAACCCATAGAATATGGCTGATTATTTAATGGTACCAAGAGCATTCTTTAAAAAAGAAAAAAAAAGGAAAAAACATTTGTGTAATTTGTTTTGTTTTGAATACCACATTGACAACCGGGACCTATGCATACAATTGTTCCTTCTTCATTCCTCTCAGCAGGGGCGTCATTCAGGGTGGTAAAGTGTGACCGCGTCACCAGGGCCCCATGTATATGGGGGGCCGGCCTACACACAGTCCGATTTATGAAGATATAGGCTGGGGGGTTCCATTGGAGCTGAGTGTACATACAGGGCCAAAAATTCGCTGCTACGCCCTCTGCTCTCAGCAGGCAGCCATGCATATACACAGGGCCGGATTAATGCACAGGCTAGATATGGCTGCAGCCTAGGGGCCCCCACCAACCAGGGAGCCCCTGAATGGCCAAACGTGAAAAATTGCGGAATTGTGACAGGATATAATATTGAAAAATGTAAGTGTTGTATTGGGTACAGTTGGTAGACAAGTCATCCTTAATTCCTAGTTCATAATGACACTGTCTATGTAAATTTGTTGTGAAAATTGCCTTCCAGGGGGGCCCACAGCAACATGTAGCCTAGGGGCCCCAGGCAGTCTTAATCCGGCCCTGCATATACACAAAGCAAACATATGGCCATATATCGGATCCGGGGGTTTGTTGATCGTGCGGTGCAAGGGAAACGCTCTCCGATGGCAGTTTTATTTAGATGTGTGCGTTTGATGCCATACTGCAGCCTTAACAGCCTCAAACAGAGGAGAGGTATGGCCATAGCATGGCTCTCCAGGGACCTGTTAGCCCTGCGCTTGGTGCTAATGCACATTCAGAATAACATGTTAGGCACGTATTGTCACTCTATTTAGATGAAAGCAGCCTGTGTGTGTGCGTACGTGCGTGCGTGTGTACGTCTGAGTGTGTGTGCGTATGTGTGTGCATGTGTGTGTTTGTACGTCTGAGTGTGTGTGCGTGCGTGTCTGTGCTGGCGTGTGCGGGTGTGCCTGCTTGCACATGTGCCTGCTTGCATGTGTGTGTGTGTGTGTGTGTGTGTGTGTGCGGGTGTGCCTGCTTCCGTGTGTGTGTGCGCCTGCTTTCATGTGTGTGTGTGTGTATGTGTGCTTGATGGGGAGGCAATGGGGGGTGGTGGGGGGGTAGGGGAATGTGCAGTTCAGATGGTGTCCTAAGCTTAACGCCTGTCGTTTGTCACTGAGCCACAAATGAGCCAGTCATGGCGTGTCATCCAAATCTCACTTGAGTGTATATTTCATTTCTATTTAAATAGAGTATAAATTACTGTGTTTTCCACCACCAGTTGGTCCATTAAGAACGTTTTCTTGCCGGAAAAGCATTCATACCCACGACCATACACGAATGGCTAAACCAGTGGGAGGGCCGTGGCAGCGTCTTTGCAAAGGCGCATCTGGGGA